>NC_058372.1:120592500-120887500 GCF_018350175.1 Felis catus | reverse complement strand
ATAATAGATATAATATATATTATGTAATATATTATATATAATATTATATATAATATAATATATAATATTATTATATTATTATATATTACATAATATATAATATATAATATTATAATACTAATATTATATAATTAATATATAATATATATTATATATATTATATATATATTATCAGCAATGAATGCATTATAGCTTTCAAAGGAAGGAAGTAGAGTATCTGGTAAAAATGACATGATCTGGGTCCATTTGGTAAGGCATAGGTTTTGAAATGTTTTCCAACTTTGTAATGATTGCTGTAATAAGCACAGCATTGTAGAGATTTATAAAGAAAAAAAAAGCCATCCACCTCCCACAGTAACCCATTTCAACTTTTGGGTGTTTAAGTATCCATTCTTTTCCCTATGCTTATACAAAAGTAAGCTGTTTTTATTCTTTAGAAAACATACTTTTTTTTAACCAGACAATAGATCATGCAAGTTCTTAAATTCACACTAACATTCACACTAATGTTCTTTCCTATGGTGGTATAATGCATTTGATTAGTTCCTATGTCCCCCAAATTGTGCGATCACCACCAGCCTTGTAATAAGTAGCTCTATACACAGAGTCTTGCTTATATATATTATATGTATATATTTCCAAAGAGTTTATTCTCAGAGGGAAGATTTCCAGATCAGTGGATAGGCACATTTTAATTGTGTGTAAATATTGCTAAATTATTTTCAACGATATTCCCATCCCTCTCAGCAATATGGAAGTGCCTATTCCCCAGAGTCTTGTCAGCTTTGAAAACATAACTTTAAGAAAAAGTGTTTTCCAATCTTATAAGCGTAAAAAAGGTATCTTGCCATTTTAAATTGCATTTTTTCTGACTGTCAGAAATTTGGGCATTTTTACACATGTTTATTTGCATATGTTTTTGTTCTTTTGCATTATGCCTTTTGCGATTTGCTTTTTACACCCTAGGGATCTTTTCTAGTAAGTTATTTGTCTTTTTCTTATAAATTTGTAGGAGCTTTGGTATAGGAGTTAAATAAACCTTTTGTCACATGGATTGACATAAATTTTGAAAAATTTTTTCTACCTCTTACTTATCAAATAAGCAATATAATAATATGCATTTTGTAGAATTGATGTGGAAATTGAGAGTGTATCAGTACCCAAAACAGTGTCACATTACAAAATAACTGCTATGCACTGAATCATGTATCCCCAAAATTAACATGCGAAGCTCTAACCCTCAGTGTGATGGTGTTTGGAGATAGGGCCTTCAGGAGATCATTAAATTTAGATGAGGTTGTGAGCATGGGGCCCTCATAATGAGATTGCCACCCGTATAAGAAGATACATCAGAGAACGTGTTCTCTCTTTCCTCCTGCCATGTGAGGACGCAGCAAGATGGCAGCCATCTCCAAGCCAAGAGAAGAGATCTCATTAGAAACCCATCATGCTGGCGACTTGAACTTCTAGCTTCTAGAACTGTGAGGTAATACATTTCATCATTTAAGCCACCCAACCTATCTATTGTCAAGCTGACCAAGGCAACAACAACATACAAAACTCAAAAGAAATGTTGCCTGAAAGAGAGCGGTATCCCTCAACTTTCTCACCAGTTATTGAGGTCTATTTGAATATGTCTCATTGGAATTGTTAACTGCTACTAACTGAGCATTGCTTTTGGCATTAAAGGTCTCCTTGTACTCTCATTTATTGAGTGTGAACCATGCTCTCAGAGATGATGGAAGGGGTCCAGGGCATATGTATCTATTGCTGTAAAACAAACTACCTCAGACTTAGCAACGTAAAACATCGCCATTTTATTAGGCCCAGAGATTCTATCTCTGTTGCATGAAGTCTGCCACCTCAGATGAAATCCTCCAACAGCTTGGTAACCCAAACACTTTGGGGCTGGAATCACTTGAAGGCTTTCTATTCACATACCTGGTGCCTGGGCTGGGATGATTTAAAGGTTGGGTCAGCCAAGACTGCCAACCAGTGTCTATGCCTGTCTGTCTTCTTTATGTAGCTGGGGCTTTCTTGTACCATGACAGTCTTTGGGCAATCAGACTTCTTATACGGTGGCTTAGGGCTCCATATGAGACCATTCCAGTGAACAAAATGGTAGCCACATGGCCTTTTATGACTTAGCCTCAGAAAACATATAGCATCACTTTCACTGTGCTTCCTTAAGCAGTCCCAAGCCCAACCGGATTCAAGGAGAGGGATCATAAAACCCAATTTGTCAATGGGAGTAGAACGAAAGAATTTGTACTCATGTTTTAAAACTGTCACTCACAGATGTAAACTAAACATATAGATATGCATATATATACATGTGTACACATGTGTAAGTATGTGTGTTTGCGTAGTAAATACCCTATAACTCTCACAACGAATCGACTGGGTTGTATTATGTCTATTTTAACTTGCCCAGGATCATGTAACTAGTGAGTTATAGAGGCAGGATTCCAATCCGTATAGAGCAATGTCATGCTAATTCTCCTAACCATACCAACCTTAGGGGACACTCTATTAGTTTCAGTGCTTAAAATTGCCACTGTAATAATTTTGAGTTGACACTATATTCAGGGTAGCAAATTTGCCCTGAAAACAAAAGAAGCTGGAAGAAATGAAATTGTGTTCAATTTAAATAAGCATAATGTACAAAACAGATACACCCCTGGTAAAGTTTCACAGAGTTTCAACTCGAAACCAATCATGTTCAGGAATCAACTCACCCTAAGGCACAGCATTTTCTAGAATTCTAAGAGGAGACATTCTTGAGTGGTTTTGTTTTGTTTTGTTTTGTTTTGTTTTGTTTTGTTTTGTTTTGTTTCGTTGGGTCTGCTTCCACAGCTAGACCTATCTGCTCCACTCATTCTCCCTTCCCATAAACTTCGGCTGATTTGAATTATCTGAGAAATTGACTCGGCTTTTCAGTTCATCGTACACATCGAGATAAAGCCACAGATCATGCTTATAGAGTGGAGAAAACAGGACTCTGGTATGGGCTACTAATTTTCCTCTAGCGTCTTCTCAATCAATACTAATCACGACAGCCCATTTCATCACCTACATGGCTTAGTGAAAGGTTAACAGGAGAAACCCCTCTGTTGCTACGGCTCATTTGTGCTGTACGTAGAGAAGTCGCTAATGAACAATTTCTGGACAACTCAAGTTGAAAGTACAATTTTCTGGCCTCAGTTAAGGAGTTGTATTGAACGTAAACTCAAAGGTTGAATGTTGAAAGAAAAAGAATAATCACTGAAACACACACACACACACACACAATTACATCTTATTAAAGGCCATAAAATCCATTACTATATAGGGTGTCCACTTCATTCGCAGTCATTCAGCAAGCAATCCAATTCAGAGATGCTAATAACCTTTGCAGAATGCTCTGCTGAACCTGCTCTGTTCATTCCCACTGACCGCGTCCGTGTGTGCGTTTGCACGCCGAAGGGTGTATCTGAACGTTTGCCAGGTCTCTATCGGTGAGCTGTGTGTATCTCTTGACGATGACAAAGTCTTGCTACGCCACTGAAAATACCCTGACGGAGGGAGGAGACAGGAGATCACTACAATAAGAGTGATCAGGCCCTTAAAAGGGAGCTCAAAGGAATATATTTTCTTTAAAGTAGAGTATCTTTGCAGGGTCCCAATCCTTTGTATGACTTAAACAAAGGCATGGAAATAAATGCATAAATGTGAAAACTGGGAGAGCTGTAAAATTCACTGTTTATATTGAATGAATGATCGCTAATATTCAAATGAGCAATTACTAACAAATTGATTTGTGCCCTTGGGCTGCGTGTTGTCACAGGACCACAAGAAAGGATTTTTTTGTGCCTTGGTATCAGTAAAGGCTATGTCGTACATATGGTTGGTACCGTTTTATGATACAGCACCAATGAAAGAAAAAACAAAGAGAGACGGGTGTGGGTGGCTGCCTGCGTGGGAGGGCAGGCCCAGGTAAAAAGCGAGTAATAGGGAGAGAGGGAGAAAGGGAGAGGCAGCATGAATTTTTAATCAGCTGCTTCTCATGAATTAAGAAACTAAATTGCACCATTCTACCTAAAAATATTTCAGGCAGTAGAGATAAATAAAAGTCCGGCTTGCTTGGTGATCTGGCGAAAACCATATATCCCTGAAAAAGCATCAAATGCCTTAAATATGAATTAAATACTATTATGAGATGTGATTTGCCAAGACAAATGCAGATCCTTTTTATGGGTGTCTTTCTTATAAGTGTAATAACTAGCACATACTTGACATTTGATATATCGCATGAAGCCAGTTAACGCTACATACCTTTTGACCTTTTTGTCAATTACAAGATAGTTGGTAAGTACTGACTCTATATGGAAGCCGCATATTTAGAAGTTGCCTGTTTTTCAGCACAGTGAGAATGGAAACAAATTGCAAGTATGTCGCTTTCTATCCTTACTCAGTCTCTTATCCATAAAAGGAAGGACAAGCCCTTGTTACTTTCATCTTCGCTACAAAATGCCATGAATCCACGGTGTTTGTTGATTCTTTTTGTTGGTACTTAATTCTCTCAAAGGAAAAAAATGCAACAAACTGATATTTTAGGTTTGGTTTTTCCTTTGTAACTTGTCCTTTGATGTAATGCATGAATTAAATGATATAAACCAAAGGATGTGGTTAAACCAAAGGATGGTAAAAAAAAAAAAAAAATTAAGTTTTTTCATATATACAAAAGCAATACCAGAATCTTCAGTGGGCTTTCCTAATTCCTAATTACATACATCACTACCATCTAGGCTGGGGTTTTAAGCATATGATTGAGTCATCCAGGCCAAAGAGGAATGTAAAACATTTCTCATGATATGGTCTGTTTGTGTCCCTTTCTCCTTAGGGACATTTGTCACTAGACAGATATTTTATTGTTTATTATCTTTCGTGTTTTCCAGGTTGCTATAGAAAAAAAAAAAATCACATTCCATTCAACAACTAAACGTGTCACACAAAAACACTTTAATCTATGGAAAGACAACCTTTCTATTAAAAAAGTGTTACAGCAGTATATGTCTCTTGTTAGTAAGATATAAAACATAGGGTTATGGTTTTGCAAGACCCTTTCACATATAATCTGGTACTGATAATTGCTTTCTGAGGTAAATGGAACACATTTTATTGGTAGTATTTTACAGATGAGGCTCACTGAACTGAGGAGACTTGTTCAAAGTGACACAGAGAAGGGAGGTTAGTTTCCATACCTTCCATATCCACTAAGTACTCACTCCACTTCCTGTTTGCATTGGTCATCAGTTCCACCCAACCATCTTTTGTGTTATGGTTTAAACAATATTGTTGGGAGAAAGAAGTGAGTGTTCTACACAAAAGCAAATAGAGTTTCAAAGGATTCTTTTCAACATTAGAGTTTCCCGTAAAAAGATGCCATCCCAGGGCCATGATGTCATTGAGACTTAAAGAAGAAATGGTGACTACTGAGGGCCATTTGCTCTTACTAGAGCTCAGTACATTGGCTATGATGGGAATTTACTTAATTGTTTCAGAATCTCACGGGTATTTAACAACTCCCACAAAATGGTCATGGCCAGGGTCACTGATGTTAGCTCTTCATAGTTGTTTGTTTGATTTATTTGAAAACCATTCATTGAATGCCAAGCTTGGCCTAGGCACTCCACAGTGTGTGGGGTTACAAATGTGAATAAGCATGCTTAATGAGAAAAGCAGGTAAATTAATTAATTAATTAAAGAAGGTTACTTTATGTTTTTTATGAATTTTTAAATTTTTTTGATGTTTCTTTTTGAGAGTAAGGAATTTTTATTTATTTTTGAGAGAGAGAGAGCAGAGAGAGGCAGAGAAAGGGAGGGAGACACAGAATCCAAAGCAGGCTCCAGGCTCCAAGCTATCAGCACAGAGCCCTATGCAGGGCTCGAACCCACGAACCTACAAACGGGGAGATCATGACCTGAGCCAAAGTCAGATGCTTAACCAATTGAGTTACCCAGGTGCCCCTTTTATGAAGTTTTTTAAATGTTTATTTATTGTTGAGAGAGTGAGAGACAGAGACAGAGCACGAGTCGGGGGTGGGGGGCAGAGAGAGAGGGAGACACCGAATCCAAAGCAGCTCAATGCTCTGAGCTGTCAGCACAGACCCTGACACGGGACTCAAACTCATGAACCATGTGATCACGACCTGAGCTGAAGTCGGACTGAGGCCACCCAGTCGCCCCTTAACAAAACAATTTTTTTTAATTTATTTTTTTTATATTTATTTATTTCTGAGGCAGAGACAGAGCATGAGCAGGAGAGGCACAGAGAAAGAGGGAGACACAGAATCAGAAGCAGGCTCCAGGCTCTGAGCTGTCAGCACAGAGCCCGACGCGGGGCTCGAACTCACAAACCGTGAGATCATGACCTGAGCTGAAGTCGGTCGCTCAACCAACTGAGCCACCCAGGCCCCCAACCAAACCATTTTAGTGCGTAAACAGGATGTTTTAGGATTCCAGGGGTTATTTTCCTTTATGCCACGCGCAGTAGTCTATGCTCCTTTGTAAATACTAATAAGCCTGGCAAAGGAGCCTGTTAGTAAATGGTAGTCGCTCTGGGCCCACCTGCAGGTGATTTTATAAAGGTAGCGGTAAGAGTGAGATGAGCAATGCCTTTTTTTTCCCCGAGTAGCCAACACAGTGTTGGATGAACAGGCTTAACACATTTCCTTACTATGGCAGTTGACCAAACTATGGTCCAAAACAAGTCAGATCCAGTCCTGATCTAGTCAGAACCCCTGCCCTAGGCTTCTCCTCTGTCATCTGGCCAACTTCTACTTATTCTTTAACACTTTGCACTAACATTGTCCCTTTGAAAGAAACTTCCTGGGCCTCCCCCTACCCACCTCAAGGCACCTTGGCACCCCTCCAGACCGAGGTGGGGATAATGCAGATATAGACCAGACCAAGGTGGGGATAATGCAGATATAGACACAGTATTGTTCTTACCACAGCATGTATTTCTCTACTGGCTGTAGCTTCCTTAGAGACAGAAACTACCGATACTTGTATTCACAGATCCGCCCACAGGATTAGCATGGACTCAGAGATAGCGACACCGACACCGTCTCCAAGGGGTGGCATATGGTGGGGAGGAGGAAAAGCTTTTAACTTTCCACCTCTTCCTCCATAGTCTCTATTAGCCATCCCCTCCTCACCCCAAATAAACACACAGCGTACTTGCAACCAGTATGCATGCCAGGCCAGTGTAGAATCGAGGCAAGGCTTCTAGTATCCCTTTCCCACAGGATGCTTAGAGCGTTCCTCCTACGTATCCCTCAAGCTCAATAAATATCTGCTCAAATGCTTTCGGGAGAGAGGAAAGAGGAAGAACAGGAAATGATTCGAACGGCCATGATTTTGAAAAATCAGGTTTGTTGAACTGTAATTTACATACGGCAAAGTGTTCCTTCTCTTTCATGTAAAAGTTTGTTGGCCTTTGACAAACGCATAGTCATAAAAGCACCATCATAATCATGGTAGAGGATGTTTGGCAATCCTCAAAAAGTCTCTTTGGACAACCAGAGTTTTACATGAATTCTAGAAGAACCGCAAAACCAATCAATGCTGTAGATTAAATCACGTGTGCTTGCATCTTGGACAACTTAACGCCCCTCTCCAGAATGAATAGTTTACTTTCCCTCAGTCACAATGCCATCATTTGGTTGTGTTGCGTTTCCCTTTCGGAAATCTCAAAGCCTTGAGCCAACAAGACTGTACTGCCATTCCCCAAAGAAACCTGGTCCGACTACAGAGATTTGGACTTCAATGAAATCAACACATCTCTTCCCAACTGACCCGTCTGTTTCTCTTCTGGGAATATTGCATTTAATGAGCTGGCCATTAGCTCGATCAAGTAGGCATGGGCCCTTCCCTCATTTATAGATTATACTCCCTGGTGGTGACTGTGAAAAGCTTCTGCATCCTGGGACACTTGGTACATTTGGAACTGAGTGGATGGATAAGTGGAATGACACAGCAGACAAGTGAATGACAGATTCATGAATGAGTACATGAAGGAAGGAAGGAATGAGCAGTGGCCTCCCTCTCATGGACGGCGCCGTCTGAGAGGCACCGTGAGGTCAGGTGACTGGCAGAGAGCCACATGCTGATGTGCTGGCCGGGCCAGATCAGATGCCAAGTTGATTTTCTCTGCTGTCTCCATTTACCCATCAACTCTCATTTTGAAAAGTCTCCATGAAATATCAACCAACATTCAAGGGTAGAGATGGGAAAATAGGGCACGCACAAAATAAGTGGCCTTTTTTTTTTTTTTTTAAGTGAATTTCATGTACAAAGAATGACAGGAGTAAGGACTTGGGGGGAGGGGGTAGATTTTCACTTGATAGGAAAAGGCTTTCCTCTCATTCACCCGTGCTTCCTTTCCATCAAATGGATTCAATAATACTTTCTGGTGACGCTCTTTTGTGTTTTTACCATAAACCACTTTGTACGTGTTCATTGTGTTCTTCTTCAACAGCCTTCCTCAGTGAACAAGCCACAATGACTTCCACTGTGGCCCGCTACAGTGTGTAGGGAGAGGACACCAGAAGAGGTTCCCTATGGTGGGAGATCGTCCCTTGTTAGACCTAGGTTTGCACCTGATTGCATGTTTCTCCACATTTGGACAGATCACGAATGAATTTGATTACATTTCCACTGAGAGCCTTCTGTTCAGGAATACGTATCAGAAGCATGCCCATGAGCATAAAACAAAAACGCGCTGCATTTCGTAGGAAACTCTGATCTCAAGGGTCCTAACCGGGGAAGAAAAGAAACGGGCGATTAAAGTAGCCCTCCCGAGGGGTGTCACTGCTTTGCAGTGCGTCCTGGGCTGGTGCCTTCTCTCCATCCGCCGCTCAGATATTCATGAATCTCTGCGTCTCCAGCAGCTCTTTTCTCTCTCCCTCTGCCTCTCCGGGGCGGCTCTCCCTCCCTCCCTCCCTCCGGCTTCTGCTCTTTCTTACTCCTTCCCTCGGCTGCTTAACTACAGCTCCCACTGGAACTTGCACGATCAAAAACAGCTCTCCTCCCCAGCAGCCTCCAGAAGCGCATCACCTGGAGCCGAGCGGCTGGCCCCGGCGCGCCCGCCGCAGAGCCGCCAGGTACCCGGGGGGGTGCGCAGGGGGCCGGGGGGGGGGGCGCCCTTCCCCGGCTCGCCAGCCGCGGAGCATCTCCCCGGAATCCGCCGCAGCCCCGGGGGCCGGCAGCCCCCGATGCCCCCGTTTCGGAGCGACGATGGGCAGAGCGAGGCCACTGCCGGCGGCCGCTGAAAGTGGGGAGAGGTTGCTGCAGTAGCCTTGCCGCAGAATGTGCGAGTGAAGACCTGAGCCCCGCTAAGGTTCTCCATCCCGCTCCGTCTTCATCAACTGTCTCCGGGAGGGCAGCCGGGCACCAGATGCGCTAACCAGGCGGTGCCACCCTGGATCTATAACTGTGAACTCCCTACGGTGGAAAATGGTAAACAAAGACATGAATGGATTCCCAGTCAAGAAATGCTCAGCCTTCCAATTTTTTAAGAAGCGGGTAAGGACAGGGTTTGTGTGTTTCTTTTGTTTTCTCCCCTTCTCTGAAATGCTTTTGACTGCTTGCCCGGGGTGAGCCTAAGGTTTGGTTGCGGAACCCCGAAGGAAAGGCGAGCTTCTGGAAGCAGTGGTCCAGCTGGGAAATACACCTGCCTTGATGCAGATTTGTGGGTGGGGGCGCCTAGAAACAGTTGTTTGGGGAGGAGGGGGCGGGGTGGGCCCGGATGCCTTAAAGAGGGTTTGAGCCACCAGATTCCAGGCAGTTTCCAAGGGAATGGGCCAGGGGATACAGTTATGGCTAGCAATTTCGTCGGGGACTACTAATTCAGTGGTTCCCCTCTCTCCCATCTTTGAAGGTTCAACTTTTTCCACACCTTTCATGGACTGGGTCTCCAATGCTGCATTACCATCTTCATTAGTCAGAAGCAGTCCGGCTTCCCAAATCCATTCAGCCAATAACTTGCTGAGTCTCTATCTATGGTAAAAATAGCCAAGGACTAGAATGACCTTTTGCAGAAATGATGGAATCCAGCATTTTAAATCCTCTCTTTCAAGTGGCCTCAATGTTGTTGGGTATGAACGCCTGTCTTTCAGCGCGAACAGTGGGAAGTCTGAATTCAAGTGACAATATGGGGTTATGCTGCCGTATACATTTATTCCTCAGATACCTTGTTCTTCCATTGACAGTGTTAACATTACTTGGCTTATAAATAAGCAGAGAAGGGAGAGAGGTCTTTTTCCGTGTGTTTCACAGTAAGCCGAATTCATTGTGATAGTCACTCTGCTGGTGTGCGTAAACCGACAGATTTATACACAAGTGGGAGGTAAGAAATGCATGATTGTTGAGGGACCGGTGACTGATTCTTACGGAGAGTTTCTTAAGCCACAGAACCTTCCTCCAGCCCCGCAGGTGCCCAGTCCTACTTAATACCCTAGGGCAATTCCATCAAAATGGCTCTCTCCATTCATTCTTCTCTCCCTTCATTCAGGTCCTTTCTGTCCTGTGCCTGACACACAGCCTTTCACTTAACACACCTCCAGCAGAATGCAATGAATCACATACCGGCCCAGACCACCTCCCTGCACCAAATGGGCCATCTGGGAAGGCAGTGCTGAGAGCAATAAGTCAGGCCTGGCCAGAGGGCCAGCACAGGCTCCCTTGGACTGAATTCTCGTCAGTAAAACCCAACCTTCCCGTAAGTCTCATGGGTCGAGACGTATGCATTAAAACCAAAGCAAAACACCCTGTCCTTACCATCGCTCCTGGAGACCCCTCAGCACTGGAGACTACAGGCTGAACCCTGACAAGTCGGTACAACTTCTCAGGGCTCTGCGGTATTCCTTGGTGTTCCCTGTAGTCAAAATATTTTTTTCCAAGGAATGGGCCCTCTGTGAAAATGGATTTCCAACACCAAAAAAAAAAAAAAAAAAAAAAAAAATTTTGCTAATTAAAAAAAAAAAGAAGAAAAGAAAAGAAAAAAAGAAATGAAGTCATAGCCCATAATTCAGTGCTTAAACTCTTCACTCTCTTTTAATTAATTAATTAACTTAGTGGTATTGGGGGGGGAGGGGGACCAGAGTGATATTTTAGAAGTCCTCAGATATTTTTTATCCACCAAGTAGCTGACAAGTAGAATTTCTTTTTTAAGCTGTCATTTATCTTCTTTGCTATCAAAATGTATGAATAGGTACATAAGTAATCATCTGGTTTCTTTTTGCTTAAAAGCAACATTTACCAATAGTCTTCAGTTGGCACCTCTATTGACCTTGAATTTTGCAAAGAACCAGCCAGGTGTGTCTTACTGAGTACTTGGCAGAGAGAAAGAGGTCTATACCAAGATTTTCTGGCCGGTAGCTTCATCTGCCTTCTAACCTGGGTTTATCAGTCGCTGGAGATAGAATCAGAAATCCCACCCCCGCCCCCACCCTACTGGTCTCCTTACCCCTCAAGGACAGCAAACTCAGCAGAACGTGACTTTGTTGGAAGTCATGAACAGCCCCAAAGATAAATTCCTTGATTCTTGTCTACTGGTATACAGGTTCTCTGTTCTAAAAGTGCATTTCATTTTGTACCATGACTTTTGCTTTGGGCTTTGCTTTTTTGTTTTGTTTTTGTTTGGTTTTTAATCATACAGCCAGCAGGTAAATAAACGTGTAAAACATTAATACTATGCCGAGGTAAATCCCACCTCTTCCCCAATCTTCCCCAGAAGTAACTGTTGCTACCATGTTGATGTTCATAGTTTCCAGCCTTTTTCTATCCATTTACATACACATTCATATACTAGAATGTCTTTGTTTTCAGCTAAGAATAATCCATTTTTCCTATATTCTATTGTTGAAGTTCCACACATTTCTGCATATTTATTTTTAACCTAGATGGACAGTCTTACAAAGTGAACCTTTGTCCAATGCCCACATAAGACCATGAATAGATCTTAGGAGGGAAAAAAAACATAGGTATTTTAGGGCTTACGAGAAAGGCTGAGGTCTGGATCCATATTGTTATTGCAGAAGGCTTAAATAGTGCTTCTGATGCCCCTGAGACATTCCAAAGGGAGCATAAAGAAGCTCAAGGAAAAGGAATATTGACGAACTGCCCCATCATTCATTTAGGAGAGTAAGTATAGCCACCATTCATTGAGTGCTTCCTATGTTCTAGACGTTAAGGGTCAAGTACTTTACGTGTATTATCTCATTTAATCCTCACAGAAACCCTATGAAGGAAGAGATGTTATTAAATGTGCAAAGTGTGGTTCAGGGAGATTAAACAACCAGCCCAAGCTGACGTAGATAAAAAGTAGCAGAGCTAAAATTTAAACCTTATTTAACCCAAAGTCTGTATTCCTAATCCAGACTTTTGATTTCAGATCGTCCTCCCACCTTTTTTTATTTTCCACCACAGAATCTTTTTTCTTCCAAGTGAAATCTTTGTGTCTCTACCTAATGCATCAAACCTACAAAGGCGGCCGATCCTTAGCAGACAAGTCTCTCGAAGCTCCTTTCCAGCCCACAGTCGGAAGACAGGCTTGGTGCTCTTCTCCCAAATCCTTTGGACTTACGCTTGCCACTCTCATGTCTTAAAAGCTCAACCAAATCAGCTTAATTTCATTTAGTTGAGAATTGCTAAGCTAAACTCCATACGAGTCCTACTTTAATTCTCTCCGTGTTAATGATAAGTTAGCATTAAATGCCTATGGATTATGTTTTATTCTCAGAGCCTCTAAAAATTCACTTAAGATGAATGGGAAAATGTCCTTATCAGTTTTACTCCCACAATCCAAGAGCTTTAAAAGTTATCAATCTCACTAAAGAAAATCCATCTTCATGGATTTAAAGATCTGTTCATAGTTCAGATTCTTGCATTATGAGTCAGAAAACACAGACAAATGGTATTGTCTCCAACTTGATAATCCTTTTTGGAAATACACCGGGTATGTAAAAAAAGACTTCTATAGCCATAATTATGTTGTCTTCTGTAAAATTTCAAACGCTAGCTAGCCATATAGAATTTTGGATTTGGAGTGAACCTTAGAATGACCTCATTGACTTCCCTGTTCCAATGATGAGGAAACTGAGGATCACGGAGGTGAGACACGTACTCAGTTTAGGACGAAGCTAAACATTCCTCACACGTTGGGTTTTCACTTCCAGATCTAGCATGCTTTCCTCTTCACTGTGTCCTCTAACTAGTTCAGTGCCTTGTCCAACGCCTCGTCCGTTTGTTTTTTAAACAAACAGAGTAGGAACAAAATCCAGCTCTTGTCTTCATAGAGTTAACCACCTCGTGACCACCAACTTCGACGAGATACTTCTGTCTGGGCTCAGTATCTCCCGATTTTGTACATGTAAACAATTCCTCACATTGTATTCATTTAAGCAATTCCTTATGTTGTGTTGCTCTTTACTAATAACAAATGTTATAATAGGCATCGCTTATGCAGAACTAGCATTGCTGGGCACTGTTCTAAGAGGTTTTAAGTATGCTACCTATACGTAAATTCTCACAAAAATCCTAAGGTAGATGCTGTTGTTATTCCGATTTCACAGATAAAGAAACTGAGGGGTACGGAGGTGGAGAAAATGGTGCATCCTGCTAGTTAGTGGCAGAATCAGGGTTTGGATCCAAGAGCCTGGCTCCAGTGTCCATACAGCCTTAACCACTAGTACATGCTGCCTGTTGGCGTTAACACCCAGCGTGGTCGGAGAAGTGAAAAGGTAGGACTATGACTGCCCTGGGGTCCTCCTTTCTCTAAAAACGTCAGGGAACGGAGCAAAGGTTTTCAGCCTGGTTATGATGTTTACTCTGGCAAAGCTGAGGGGTGAAGTTTAGCTCCTCTGAACTGGTTCCGTGAACAGCGTTCCCTTCCGAGCATTTCCCTTTCCTGTTCTATTATGTCTGCTTAAAGCATTGAATTAGAATGATGCTAAAGGTCCCCTTCGTATGTTAGCCATTTCATGTCTCCCCAGAGGGCTAACATTTACTGGGCTTTTACTAAGGGTCGGGCACTATTCAAAGCACTTTGCTGCTGTAATCCTCACAATTATGCCCATCTTACAGCTAAGGACACTGAGCTTCAGGAAGGTTAAGCAACTGGTCCAAGGTCATAGGGCTATGAGGAGGGGCAGCAGAATGCAAACTCAAGAGGTCAGCTCTAGCCCCACCAGTCTTCCATTTGCACCTCTGGAGTGCGCTGCCATGATGGGAACACTGCGTCAGGGTTGGCTCTCCCCAGTGGAAACTACCGTGAGGATGATCCAGGCAGGATTTTGTGTGGAGTTTCTGGCCATAGGTTTGGAGAGTTAACATTTTCCAAGTGACTCCCAAGGGTAATAGGAATGATTTCCAACAAATCTGAAGTCTCCAAGATAATATTTGGTCATACTTCCTGGAACCATGGGGAAGACTCTACTGGCTTCTACTGTGCTTTCTTGAGAAGTAGCTAAAATCTGAGATATTTGAGTCCTTCTTGTGTGCACTCCAACAGCAGAGCACATGGTCCTGCTTCCCGCCCCCCGCACTGTAATATCAGGACTGTTTACTCACCTGTAGCGCCCATAGAGCAGGAAGGTCCTCAAGGACAGAGAACCCATTACCTTGTTCACCATATCCTTTACTTGTCAAACCAAATTTGTTAAAGTATATACCAAATGAATGAATGAATCCTTTTGTTAACTTGTCCCTAAGTCGTTTACTTGCTCTCTTTCTCCCCCCGTTTTCTTTCTTGTAACAGAATTGATAACTTAGAATCTCATGCATTTTAGTTTCCTCTCTGTTTGGATATGGATTATAAATAAATGAAGACTTTGAAAAATAACTTAAATCGGGTTCAAGGACAAGTTGTCTCTATGCTTAATAGCCGGCAGGTGCCTAGGAAACTTGAACCCATCTTGTTTGCTGATGCAGTGCCTACACCACAATTCCTTTTCTATAATGTTTTTCCTGTTGGGCCAAACAACACAGATATAGTAAGATTGACTAATCATTTTTATTTTATGCTAATATAGATTTGACTTCAGCATTGTATAATATTTGCGTTCTCCCACCTACGATTTTCAAAACCCCGTTCCAATTATTATTTTTCCTCATTTTTCAATGTGGTTTTAGGAGCCACAGAGGGTGAAGAAAAATCAGAACTCAAGATGCTTTTTCCGCTTTGGTCTCCGAGACCTTGGGGGTTTGGCCTGGAGCAGGGGCAAGTTTGGCTGGCAAGGTTTGGTTGTGCTGGGGAATTCGTCTCCGGTCCCACAGAATGCGGGTGCGAAGGCACACTTTGTCATCCGAGCAGTTCTCGAGAAAGCCCTATGCTAGTTACGCTCTCACTCGGCTCCAGAGCTTGGGAAATGTTTTGAATGGAAAGTATAGCAGAGTTCCTTGAAAGTTGCCTTTTTTGAAGAATTAGTGCCGAAGTGCCATATATAACACTGGAGTAAGAAATATTTCTGAGCTCACCCACATTTGATGATCTACTTAACAAGATAAAGCAAAACCAAAATGGGGGTGGGGAACCATTGAAACGCATGCCCCCATTTGAAGAGGTCTGATTAGAAAAACACAAAGGGAAGAAGTATGAGGATTGCATCGATAGAAAAACTTAATTAGTAATTTAGGTCAAGCTAAAGATAGTTCACTGGAAGAAATACTGTGAAGGCAGACTTTTTCAAGTGTCTTTTTTTTTTTTTAATGCTCACTAGTTTTAAGTTTCAGGAATAAGTCCCACAAAATTAAATAGTAAAGATCAACATTCTTAACATTGGCAGATAAGGAGAAGACTGACTTACCAGTAGGATGCTGCTCCCTGCCTGCTAACTAGAGCCTTAGATCTCAGCTCGCCCGCTTGTCTGAGTGTGGACTCACTGGCCTCTCACCGACACCAGGATGGGGACCTTTCTCCTTTCCATGGGGTTTAAGAAGGTTAAGTTCACAGGGCAAACAGTTTCCCCAAAGAGCTTTAACTCTTTGCACAACCTCTCTGGAGATTCATGACCTTCCTGCGGGGAGGACCGGTCCGGCCCTTATTCTCAGGTCACCCTCCTGGCCCAGCAACAAGAAGGTAGGTATAGCGATGCACCCCTGCCCTTGGTCTAAGGGCCATCCTAGCGGGCGGGTGGCCAGATGTCTCTGGCAGACTGCAGAGTTAGGCTAACAAATTTTAAAAGACTACGTGTGGGATGAAGAAGAGGGTGAGGTGAGGGAGAAGACAACAGGAGAAGCGGACAAGGCAAGTTAGGTGCTGCTCTGGCTTCCTTCTGTAGCTGCTCCGCACTGGGAGAAAGAATTACTATTGTAGTTTGCTTCCTCTCACACCTATTGCTCCCCAGCATTGTAAAATGAATTCATAAGTATTTACAACAAAGGGAAATGAAAATCGAGGCTGTAACTAGGGCGGTAGGAGAATCTTCCCCCTTGGTAGTGCGAGATGCCAAAATCTTACTCTAATTGCTTTACACCTCCTGCTGTGATTTTCTTTTCTGGGAAGAGTCCACTTAGCTATTTTTATAGTATTGGGGTCACCTTGATCTATTTTCCCTTCCTAGGTCAGGGCATTCACCCAAAATGCCATTTGCTTGGGGAAATGACTGACCATGTGGTTCTTCCCCTTCTCTCCTTCTCCTCGTCCTCCTCCCCCCCTCCTCCTCCCCCTTCTCCTCCTCCTCCCCCTCGTCCTCCCCCTCTCCATCCTCCCCCTCTTCCTCCTCCTTCTTCTTCTTCCACCTCTCATCTCTACAGGACAAGTTCACTTCAAGGTAATAGAGACAAAAGCCTGAAGTGAAATATTCCTAGATTCACATCCTATAGAAAATAGAACTCTTGTTCTCCTAACCCACGGGCTCCAGGAATATCTTTCCATTTCTGAGTCTGTTAGAGTTGAACTCAGCCAGACAGATCAAGATTTTACTTTCTAGAAATAGCCAGGTGAAATGGTTCCCCCAATAGTTAAAACGTTTTAGGACTTAAGTCCGTGTAGGACCAACAGTAAAATATACCAAGGGGGCACCTGGGTGGCTCAGTTGGTTAAGCATTCGACTCAGTCTCAGCTCAGGTCATGTTCTCACATTTTGTGACGTTGAGCCTCAAGTCAGGCTCTGTGCTGACAGTGCAGAGCCTGCTTGGGATTCTCTCCCTTCTCTCTCTGCCCCTCCCCGGCTCGCGTGTGCTCTCATCTCTAAAAATAAATAAACTCAAAAATATGTACAGAAATAAAAAAGAATAATAAAATATACCAAGGAAAAAAACTTAAAGTTAATAGTTTGGGAATTAAAAATACACAAGAATATGTATTTTCAGTATTTATTAGTCACAAATATAATCTTTTCCATAGATTTTCCATAGATCCATAGAATGATCTTTCTGAAAATCGACTGCATTTCGTTTGAATCCTGAATCTTTCTGGACCGGTACTAATTGTGATGGTATCGCAGCAAAAATTTATGCGAAAAAAAGCTATGAGTGTATAGCTTTAAGGGTGGTTAAGAAGAACAAGGTAAGGCTAAATAGTCGAACAGTGCAGGGGCAGTCTAAAAATAGACACATTAAAAATGAACTCTCTCTCTAGTCTCACATAGTTTCTCTGAAACCTGGAATAGAAACTTCCTGAGGGCAGGAAGGCAGAGGGCAGAGGACCTGAGGGCAGAGATCAAGAAGATATGTTTAATGAATCCATAAAGAGAATGTAATCAAGGGGCTTGGGGAAAAGGCATCATGTGTAACTGTAATAGAATTACCTGGTTAAATAGGGTATTGACAAAGAGGGGAAGTAAGAATTAAAATAAAGCCGAGCATGATTTCCACGGCTTCTAACTAGGAGTATTTGACATTCCACCAAATAAAAGTGAGAAAGAATTAGAGCCTTATGCCTTCATGAGTTACTATACTCTAAAGCAGATAATAAAGTGACGTTTTTCTTTAGTTAGGCTAGGCAGAAACTAGATTTGGGTCACACAACTTCTAAACTATCTTGATGATTAATTTGGCATTCTTTACCACGAGATGTAAGTAATTAAAAAAAAATTGTGATAAGTTGGAGGGCTTGATTTAGGAATACTCACATCTTTTACATCAAGTGTACTATGATTAACAAGAAAAGGGGAGTGAAAATATGAATAGTTTACTGAAGAGTATGTTTGATGGCATGATAAAGCTTAAAGAGTTAGGAGATATCAAAGACGTGTATAGCATTTCACTCATGGAGGGAAATCACAGACTCTAATCCATCTTTAGGTAAGAAGCGAGAAAGCATCTCAAAGCCATCTTTGATTTTCACAAGGCCATTAAGGTTGTGCTAGCTTGTTAGGGCTCCCATAACAAAATGACAAACGGGAGGGCTTGAACCACAAAAATGTATTGTGTCACGATTCTGGAGGCTGAAAGCCTGCGATCAAGACGTCGGTGAGGCTGCTTCCTTCTGAGGCTGTGAGAGCGGGATTTCCTTCCAGGCCTCTCTCCTTGGCCTGTAGGTGGCCATCTCCTTCCTGTGTCTTTCCATCTTCCGCCCTCGGTGGGCGTGAGTCCAAATTTCCCCTTCTTATAAGGACAACTTATAAGGACCTTTATAAGGACACCAGTCACACCTCATTAGCGCCCACCTCCTCTTAACTTGATTACCTCTCTAAAGATCCTACCTCCAGACACATACTGAGCTTCTGGGGTTAAGACTTTAACATATGTTGGGGGGTCAGGGGCCATAATTCAACCTGTAACAGAGGTTTTTCCTTACCCTGGCAGCTTCATTTACATCTTCAATGGAAAATCCCCAATAAAATGGACTCCTAAAGCAGAAATTTTCACTTAGTCAAAATTATTAGTAAGTCCAGGGAAACAAGACTGCAGAAAATCCATAACACTGGAGAATTTCAGGTGAGACAGACGTTCGGCAGGCAAGAATATCTTAAAAAATGGTCCTAAAGCTGGCACTGTGGGTAGAACTGGGGAAAAATTGCTGCTGAGTTTTTACGTAATAAAGCTTGAGGCGCTAGATGGCTGATAGAATGTCTAATATAGCATTTAAGAGCTTACAACTCATAATAACCATGTGTAAATGAATTTCTCCAAAGAATATCGATATAACTGCTTTCTCTTTCATCCACTTGAGCTCCAAGATGAAATGTTACATAAGACCTAGGACCTGGAACTTACTGTATACAGGGCCTTAGTTATCAGCTTTGGCAAAACAGTCATTTCTAATGGTTTTGTCTCTTAGTCAACTTTTCTGTGAAAGGCCCACAGTCTCACACCACCGCTAATAAGCTGGGGTAGCCATTTCTAATAATTAGTCTTCTAGCATGAAATGAATGCTTCAAATCAGGCCTTTGAGAGTAACTGTTCAGACTTAATCTCAATCAGATGGAATTTCAGAATGTGTCATTTTTTTCTGTCTCTTATCTTGACAAGTAGTGCTTGCATTATACATTTAATTCGTTTCCAAAACTCAGAGCCGTGAATATTTCTAACAATGCTTCCCTTCCTAAAATTATTATCCCCGAAACAGCAGGTTCAGACTAAATGTTGAAACTCACCCTTTTTTGGGGGGGGGAGGGGAGGTGATTTCTCATCACCAACAGCCAACGTGAATTCCCAGTTGGAATTCCCAGTCCTTTTTTTTTTTTTTTTTTTTTTTTTTTTTTTTTTTTAATGGCACCTGTCAATCTGTAATCACACATTGAACAAATGTCCGGAACATAGAGGTGCCTGGGTGGCTGAGTCGCTTCGGCTCAGGTTATGATCTCACAGCTTGTGAGTTGGAGCCCCACATCTGGCTCTCTGCTGATGGCGTGGAACCTATTTGGGATTCTCTGTCTCCCTCTTTCTCTCTCTGTCCCTACCCTACTTGCGTTTTCCCTCTCTCTCTCTCTCTCTCTCTCTCTCTTTCTCTCTCTCTCTCTCTCTCACACAATAAATAAATGAAGAGTAATTGTTTTAATGTCCTTAACATTAATTAATATCCTCCTACACCATGATCTCTTTGAGGGAAGGGGTGTGTGCCCTCCCTTGCTCATAAATAGATCCTCCTCTGAGCTTTGCACCTGGAGGGTATCAATGTATCCCTATTGAAAGCAAAAGGCAATTATGAAATTCTGATGTAAGAGGGGAGAGAAGAGAGGTGTTAACACTAAAAACCCACAAGTCCTTTAAATTCTATTCCGTTGTGTTTTGTTTTGTTTTAAAAAGAGGCAGATGCTAAGACTTCAAATCTGAGACACATTTGTATTCCAAACGGCTTTGCTTTTGAAGTCATCGCCTCTTTTATCATTTACTACTCCCTGTGAGGAGGTCCACATGAGAAATTGCTCTTAAAATTTCGCAGTAGGTTAAAGATTTTTCTTTTCTAAAAGAAATCACATTTGGCATGGTAGAATCCCACAGGTTTGCCTCAGTTGCCAGGAAACGCAAAGCTAAATTTAAAGGTATATTTCCATGAACAAATTAGACAGAGCTTTAGAAATAACTTCCCAGTTGCTAAATTTGGTTTTAATCTTGTATTTTTATTTTAACTCTCTTGTTATGTGTATCTCATTGTAAACTGCCTCAGATGTTTTCAAGTCAGACAGCGTATTATACGAATGTATTGCTATGGTGATTTAACAGCAAACACAGAAGAAATCTAGTCCTAAAATATGAAGTTCTTCTTTACTAGCTTTTCGTCTTGAAAATACTTGCCTCAGACCAGATGCAATTGACAACTGAATCAGACAGAGCTAACTTTTAAACCGTAGGTTTATTATCTCAGATATAAAACATAGGTCGCTTGGACTCAAAGTAAACTCTAGGAATGTTTTCTGCTTGTCCCATTAAAATACAATATTCCAAATTTTGTCTAAGTGTACCAGAATTATAGTATCTATTGTTGCATTACAAGATAACCGAAACTTAGTGATCAAAACAATTTGTCAGGGTGCCTGGGTGGCTCAGTCGGTGGAGCGTCCGATTTCAGCTCAGGTCGTGATCTCATGGTTCATGGGTTCGAGCCCCACGTCAGGCCCTGTGCTGACAGCTCAGAGCCTGGACCCTGCTTGGGATTCTGTGTCTCCTTCTCTCTCTGCCCCTCCCTGACTCGTGCACTGTATCATTCTGTCCCTCAAAAATAAAAACAATGTAAAAAACATTTTAAAAGACCAATCAGTTTGTTTTTCTCATGCTTCTATAAATTAGGAAGTCAGGTTGACTCATCAGGATGGTCCCGTTCCATGTCGTTGGCTGGCTTATTTCTCAGCTGCGCTCAGCAGGTGGCTAGGCCAGGCCCGTGAGTCCCAGAAAGCTTCACTCTGATATCTGGAGCCTCCTTTCTCCCCTTTTGGCCTCTTTCTTTCTCCACGTAGCTTGGGCTCCTTCACAGCATCATGGTCTTAAGATAGTCGGATATAGAAGGCTACTGGCTTTCAAGACGATATGCTTCAGGAGAGGGGTGGAAGGCACACATCTTATAAGGCTCTGTGTTGGAAATTATACAGTGTCGTTTTCACTGCATTTGATTCCTCAAGAAAATCACGGGGCCAGTTCACATTCAAGAGAAGAAATAAACTTTGCCTCTCAATGAGAAGAGTGGGAAAATGAAATTATTGAATGTTTCTATTGGTTCCACTAAAACATAGCATAATTTTCCAAAATGTACCCAGCTGTAGTGAATTTATCTCTAACCTTTTATAATCCCAACATTTTCAGTTACATTCAAAAAGTAGAAACACCCAAACCCTCATAGGAGAAAGATGTTAAGAACTTCTAATGTGGGATCGGACAAACCCAGTTGGACTCTTACCTACATTACGGACAAGCTTTGTAACATTGCGCAAGCTATTTAATGTTCTGAGTATATTGGCTTATCTGCAAAATGGGTTTAATAACAACGCATAACTCATAGAACTGTTGAGAGGATTAAATGACAGAATGTGTGTAAAGCATTTAGCCCTTGTATCCGGAACATATTTAGCACCCAAAACATGTAAGGCGTTATCAAGACAGCCTCAAAATTATGGCTTAGCTTTTTCGTCTGCGATTGTACACTTTTTGCTGTGGTATTGGTCGTGATTTTACTCATGAGTCTAGTTGTAGATGTGCTGCTATTAAAGTCTTTGCTTTTGGATTTTATCGTTTAAAGGTGATTTCTCAAAAGACCTCCTCATGGTCAGCAGGCTTACACTTTTATTGAGTTATTTAGCGGTTTCCAGAGACTTAGGAACTAGAGAACATAATTAATTCTTCTTCTGTTGATACTTGTCCCTGAGCAATGGCAATGGTCCGGCTTCATTGTCGAAATGAAGGATTGTACAGGATCTTAAATCGAACGATGCCAAATTACTTTGTATAGTTGTTGTTGTTGTTGTTGTTGTTGTTGTTGTTTTCCTTCCATGTACATAAAGCCCTGAGGGAGAAGCAGAAACCCAAACCCTTATGTCCAGCATACGATCAGTTACTGATGAGATTCTATCTGAACGTAATGCCAAGCCTTGTTTTCTAATTTGTGCACCACCCAGTCAAGACCTGAAATCCATCTGAATATTCAGAAGCACAACCCCTGTCACTCATGAACACTCTGAAATAATCTTTAAAATCTTTCTATTGCTCCACTTTCATGAAAATATTTCTTACGCCAGACTCAGAAACTTGCGTGGCAAGGCATTCTGTCCCTAGGTTTTCTTTAACTCTAAGATCAAGCTCTTTCCGAGGCCTTTCCTTTGTCATGTGGACACTTATCTATCATTATCTTGCTTTCGTCCCTTTCTGGGCCTGCCTCCCTGAGGCCCACCCCCTCCAGGAGAACTCAGTCCTGGCTTCTGTGACTCAGCAGTATTTAGGTTTTCCTCTCACCTCTGGGCTATCTCTTTGTTTCCTTTCAGCCTCTTCCTGTTCTAGCCTTCTTCTAATGTGGGAGTGGCTCAGCCTCCAACCTTGGTTAACTGGCCTCACTTCCTCTTACCACCTTTTTCCCTCTTTTTCCCTCTCACTGTGGTCCTCCAGCTTTCTCACCTCCCCACACATTCTTTCCTTTCCCTTCCCCTCCCCAGCAACACACTAAGTTCATTCATTCCCAGGCTTTAAATGCAATCTGTTTATCTTTCCTAAATGATCCGTTCACTGAATGTCAGATCTCTGTTCCCATTTGTCTACCTGTTGAAATGTCTCATGGACACCTTAAATTAACCCTATCCCAACCTGAACTCTTGATTTTCCTTCCCACCTAATTCGGTTCCTTCCCTATTTTCCCCATTTCAATAAATGAAACTTCCATCTACTGCTCTGTTAGAGCCAGAAATTATTATTCCTTCTTCTTTTCTTCCAACATCAATGCAATCCATTAACACATCCGATTGAATTTACTTCTAAAATAGATTTCTTTTTATCTCCAGGACCTTTAATAAAGCTTCTTTACTCTTGTCTCTACATCTACTCTTCCCTGCCTTTCTTCTCCTTAACTTTCCCATAAAGAAATCACAGCGCTTTTTGACAGATTAACAACTTTCCCATAGTAGTAAGTTTTCTTGAGGAAACAAGGCAGTAAAAGAAGGAACCTCTCCAGAGCCATATAGAGAAGTGGCAAACTTGACCTTAGAAGCCAAGTTCCTTCTTTGTGGCAATACGTTTTTTTTACTCTCAGATTTCTACTCTTTTGTTTTTCTCCTCTCTTTCTTTTCTTTTCTTTCTTTATTTTTCTTTTCTTCTTATTTTTTTTTTTTGAATTGAAGCATTTTATTTTGTGAAGAATCGTGGTATTTGGGGCTGTCTTGAAAATAGCGGATGCTGGGACGCCTGGGTGGCTCAGTTGGTTGAGCGTCCGACTTCGGCTCAGGTCATGATCTTATGGTCTGTGAGTTCGAGCCCCTCATCGGGCTCTGTGCTGACAGCTCAGAGCCTGAAGCCTGCTTCAGATTCTGTGTCTCCCTCTCTCTCTGACCCTTCCCACTCATGCTGTGTCTCTCTCTCTGTCAAAAATAAATAAAACATTAAAAAAAGAAAAGAAAATACCGGATGCTAATATGCTTCAGTTTAAATTATGTTATTCATCCCCATCTACCTTAGGGCAAAAACGTCACAGAGATTGGAAAAGTCACCCCAAACCTTGTCAGAAGGAAATGGCCTAATTCTTTCTCTGAAACAAAAATAAACAGACGTATTCAAACATTGAGTATTTCCAGACTGGGAATCTTTTTTTTTCCAGATTGGGGATCTTTTTAAAGTGATTTACTAAGCCAAAGTATAATAATAATGTGAGGGGCCATACTTTTTATGAACTTTACTGTTTGTCAACCGACCACTTTGGATTTTGAAAGTCCTCCCTATTCTGGATACATCCAGCATATTTGACCTTATCCCTTATGCTCCTTGGCATAACTCTCCACCTTTAGTCGCTCAAGAATGAACTGGGCCCCATCTCATCACTTTTACTGTTCTTCCACCTGATAGTTCCTCCTTTGTTCACTCCTCATCCTTACCCCACACTTAGCTAAATTCTACATATGTTTCTGTACCTAGCTGTCAGTTCCACGTGACCCATAGAGCTTATCCAGGTACTATAATTTGCATAGACTTCTTTCTTCAAATGCCTCTTCAGCTTTCAGTAAATACTGACTCATAGTACTCTCCCTTTATCGAGTGGTCATAATATACTCACACAAGTAGCATTTTCAGAGCCTTTCATTTGGAAAATTGTCCAATGATGGTTTTTCTCCCTCGTGTCTCCCAACTCAGGAATTCAGGTATCCTTAGCTTTGGTTTACCAACGAGGATGCCGAGCGTCAGACAGGTTAAGTAACTTTCCTCGGTCACACAGATAAGAAGGCCCACGACAGCTGACAACATTTGAGCTTCTCTTTCCATTACATCGCATCACTTCTCTGGCAACTGCTATGGTTTGTCGCTGGACCATTCCGAGCTCACTGTCTATTACCATAGGAAACGTCAGAAACTTGGGATGGAGTTTTGTTTTCATACTAGCCTTCTCAGATTCTTCAGTCGAGGAGTAGAAGGGCATCTTCTTATGTCAAGTCTACCTTCTAAATAGCTTCTGTTTCCCATTTCCATTCATTCACTGACAGTCTGCACTGCCATTTCCCTAGTTCAGGTCACCTTTAGTCTTCTCTGGAGAACGGCCACCACCTCCTAGCTGGCCTTCTGCTGCCAATCTTATTCCACAGAGCCCTCCAAACGTCTAGAAGAGCTTTCTGAAACACAAGTTGGAGCATGATATCCCCGTGCTTAACACATTTCAGTGGTTCATCATAGCTCTCAAAATAAGGTCTTAATTCCACTTACACAAGGTACCTTGAGAAGTCAAATCCGTAGAGACAGACAGAAGAGTGCTGGTTTCCAGGAGCTGGGGCTGAGGGAGAGGGGAATGAGGAGTTACTGTTTAATTGGTGGGAGTTTCTGTTTGTAAAGATGCAAAGGTTCTGGAGATGGATGCTGGTGATGGTTGTACCCGAACATGAATGTACAAATGTTGTACATTTAATCATGATTGAAATGGTATGATATCATGCATGGTTTCTCACACTAAAAAAAAGTAAAACACACTTTATTAGATGGGAAATGGCTAAAGAAAAATATAGATAAGAAGGGGGTGAGGGGGGGTTGTGAGATAGGAGACCAGAATAGGATTCACTGCTATCGGATTTCTTGCTTGTTTTTGTTCAGGACCTGAGTTCCATGAAGATTCAGAAAGACCTAAACCTTCCTTCTGATTACCAGTGGGTTCAAAAGTAGAGCTTTTGAAATGCGTACTGCTAAATTCCCGAGAACTGGGTGCCTTTATTCCTCCAGTGCAGTCAATAAGAAATCCTCAAGAGGAATACTGGCATCTCAAATTGTTATTCAGACCTACCATTTATCTTTCCTTGTCCACATTTCAGTTTGACATAAACGCTTCTCCACTGTGCGTCATCAAAGAATTATGAGACCATTTGAGGAAGTAAAGATGACTAGTTTTTGAAAATCAGATAATTACATCTGAGTTATGTCTCCGACGTCTCGATAAATCACCTTAATATCGATGCTTCCTTGGGTATGGTTTTATACTATTTACTTTTCATAACTCACAAAAAATAATCCGTGTGGATTCCAAGCCCAATTGTAACCTGTTAGAAAGCGATCTGACTTCTGATCTTTTGATATTAAGATGCAAGTTTTTATTAAAGTAAACATCATCAAATCTTGAGGTTTACAGGTTTGATATCAAAGTTCGATATATCCATTACAAAAACAAATGGTTTTAACGTGAAGCTTCTATCTTATCAAGGCTGTTTTGACTTTGTAATGTCAACCTTACAGCCTAGCTGGTTTTTCTTTTCTTTAATGGTAGCATGGCCAGTAAATAAACATACATCTTCAAAAACTTTTGTGTACCTTTAATCTAAAGTTTCCACCATTTAGGGACAGTATGAGCAGCAAAACCTCGTGAAATTTTGAGTCTAAGACTCCTTTACAGTGTTATCTTAGTTAGTTGTAACTATTTACGATCTTAAACATTTACAAATCTTCCCCAATGAAATGGAAAGACTTTTACAGCTTATCAGAAACTGGCAAGTTATGAGCCATCTTCTATTGTCTATATATAGTATAAATTGCCAGCGCTAATTCTTCAAAAATTAAAAATATTACCTCCTTATTCTCACCTTCCTCTGAGACATTCAGACAGAAAACACGAAGCTTAGCTGAAAACACCGCCTAGAGAAACACAAGTTATCTAATTTGGGAGACAACATATGACTCAGAGAATGAGCTTTGTGGCCATGATGCTATCATTTAATTTCCCTGTGTAGGTCTTCCTGTATTCTTTCAGATGGGAAACATTTGACATTTTGATCATCGTGAAGATGTATTGGTAATACTTCTAAGATTCTTAGAAAATGGAAATATGTAAGTGACTGCTAAATCAGAGCCCTTGACCGAATACGTGGCCAGTTTCACGTATAAGGTCAGCTATACCTAGTGCTAAAAACTTTTTAAAGCCTCTTCTTTCATAATTTCAATGCATTTTATATTCTTGTCATCCCCCCCCCCACCGCCTCCCACTTTTCTGTAGCTCATCTGGACCCCCTCAAAAGGTTCCTTACAGGGCTTTCCACTACCTGTCTCTCCTCACTCCAAGCCATCCCACATATGGCTGAGCTGCAGGTCAGCATTCAATATGCAAGTGACAGGTGTGGGACCGGCTTGCTCACAGAATTCATTGCAAACCCATAAGCTAGCGCCTAAGGTTCTCAGCAGCAGAACCCCAGTCGGACCTTTCCTGCCTTCCCGTCTTCTTCCCTGCATGTTCTCTGCAATCATCTATTTGTTCGTCCCGATGTATTTACTGAGGACTGTCTGCTGAGCACCATACTGTGTGCTAGAAGCAACGATGAGGCAAACCAGAGCAGTCCCAGGCAAAGTTCTGCTTAGGCAAAGAGCTGAATGGGAAGAGGTGGGGAGTTTATGAGACAGCATCTAGACCGTGAGGCTGGAGCAGAGAGACTGAATTCAGGGTTAAGTTTGAGAGTAAAGTGAAAGGAAACAAACACCTCAGTAGGAACTCATGTTTCTCCTTAAGGAATCATGCTCTTACCCTAAGCATGATGAGAAACTCTGTTTAACAGAGTGGCAGTTCCCCGCCATTTCTCTCCCCCAAGTTGTTGCTTCTACAGATTCCTCAGCATGAACTACACTCTTTATCTCTCTGACTTATAACTATTATTCAGAAAACCAGTTTCTTTTTTTTGATTTTAACGTTTATTTATTTTTGAGAACGAACATGAACGGGGGAGGGTCAGAGAGAGGGAGACACAGAATCGGAAACAGGCTCCAGGCTCTGAGCCATCAGCCCAGAGCCCGACGCGGGGCTCGAACTCACGGACCGCGAGATCGTGACCTGGCTGAAGTCGGACGCTTAACCGACTGAGCCACCCAGGCGCCCCCAGAACACCAGTTTCAAATGCCGTCTTCTCCATGGAAAATTTCCTTCTCTCCCTAAACCAAATAGGGCTTTTACTGCAGTCGTTTATGCTTTTGTGCCTTCCAAATACCAGACTACAGGGTCCAACCCAGTAGCCACTAGCTACACATGGCAGTTGAGCCCCTGAAATGTGACTATTCTGAATGGAAATGTGCTGGAAGTGTGAGGTGCATGCAGGACTTTAAAGATTTAGTACAAAAAAAAAAAAAAAAGGAAGTACCTCGTTGATAATTTTATGTTGATTGCATTTTGAAGGAATAGTATTTTGGATGTGTTGGGTTCGATAAATTGTATTTGTAAGTAATTCCGTCTGCTATCCTCAAATAACCCGTCTGGGGTTAGCGGAGCATTTAAAATTACATGTGCGGTTCACATTTTATTTCTATTGACCCGCACTCTTTTCGACTACACCCCTCCTGCATAGTGAATGTTTGTTCAGTTATACATCTGCTGATCGTCCCAACGGAAGAGAACACTAGCTCAACCTCACTATATTGTTTAAATTCTTTGCCGTTCTCTAAAGGGGTTTTTTTTTTTTAAAGCGGTTTGCAATTTTAGTATACTACCTACTTTCCATCTGAAATGTGCAGCCAAGATTCCACAGTGAAAATAACGGGTAGCGGATGGGGACAGGTTCTTGCCGGGACCCTAAGAAGGCTGAGGCACTGAACATGTGGTATGACCATGGCAAACGGAGTGGCCCATGACTGCTGATTCAGAAGGTTTCTCTGTTTCCAAAACAAGAACTTTTATTGCAGTGTGTGGAAGGAGCATTGGGACAAGAGGGTCCTTGTGGTTTCTGATTGTATCTGTGGAAAAAATCGGCAGTTAAGGTTTAAATTAAACTGGCATTAAAAAGAGGCTTTGTAGTGACTATGTGCGTTTTAACATCTGTTGCTATAACTAACTGACACTGACTACTCTGAGTGATGGTTTCTGAGTGATGGAATAAAGTGTGGTTTCCTGCTTATGAACATTTTCTAGTGTTAGCTCGATCTTCCTTGATGATGAGACATAGACCACGGAAGATGATTAAAAGTAGAGAAAACAGGGGAGTCTGGGTGGCTCAGTCGGTTGAGCGTCCGACTTTGGCTCGGGTCACGATCTCGCGGTCCGTGAGTTCGAGCCCCGCATCGGGCTCTGGGCTGATGGCTCAGAGCCTGGAGCCTGCTTCCGATTCTGTGTCTCCCTCTCTCTCTGCCCCTCCCCCATTCATGCTCTGTCTCTCTCTGTCTCAAAAATAAATAAATGTTAAAAAAAATTAAAAAAAAAAAGTAGAGAAAACATAACACAGAGAAAACAGTATTAGGATACCAAGCTGTTCTGGTAGTTGGGACTCCCAATACCACATCTGTAACTTTATGGATTACTTTGTTTGGGCTGGCTTCTGGTTGAGAGCAAGTCTTCATAGAGGGCCCCTCATGCCAACCCTGCATATCCATTCACCTTTTTGTTAACGGGCCTTTGAGGATGAACAAACACATTTGTCATCGCAAAATGGTATGGGAACACCTCTTTGCCAATTAGAAAACTTGATTTCATGGAAACGATGTTTTACACCTAGAAATGATGCTTAGTTTCAAACTTCTCTGAAGCTGTGCTTTCTGTTTCTCTCCCTTAGGGGTTTTTGGCTTCAACCAAACTCATCTCTACACTGTCCCTTGAAATGCTTGCCAATTCTTCACGTTCATCTCAGCCTTCACCTTGCTCCTGACCAAGGGTTCTCTCTGAAGGGCTTACAATGAAACTCCCCTCAGAAGGTTGTCAGATTGCTCCTGAAGATTAAGTAGGGAAAGAATTCTCATACTAGCCCCTCCCATAGGGCAACAGCAGCCCATAGCAGCCTGCCCACATGCCAGGTGCCTACTTGTATTTCAGTGGGTGGTGGCCAATATGACAAAGTCATTTTAGTGTGTGTGTGTGTGTGTGTGTGTGTGTGTGTGTTTTCCTCAGAAGGAGCAGAGTGTGGCAGATGCCTAGAACAAATAACCCTACTGTGCTTGTATCTGTGAATGGTGTTTCTGTTTATTCCCAAGCTCAAAGAAATTTTGTTAGAAATAATTACTCAAGTGCAGTTATGGGATGCCGGGATAAAAACGTGTTTGTATATTTGTCGTTGAGCCCAGCACATTCTGTGGAACGACAATGGGAGGTAGTAGGTAAAACTCTGAGAGGAGTCAGACCTGGATTCTGGATCTTACTTGCCGTGTGACATTAGGCAAGTCAAGCAACTTTTCCAAGCCTCAGTATTTTCCATCTATAAGGGGCAATAACTGCACAGTGTCGGGGATACCATAAGCCTTCAACAACAGAAAGCTTCTTCTAGGGTATTGGGCCATTGCTGTTGGAATCAGTGGTAGAAATTTGACGTTGTTTTTACTAAAATGAGTCCTTATTTGAGGACTCATTTGTGAAATATTTGTGAATCTAGAATGGGGAACCATGGGACTCAGACTCTGTAACCTCGGATATTACATCATTCATAAATGATCGCATTTTACATAGTCAATGATAATATGTGGCACCCAAAATCCAATTAAAGCAAAGCAAAACAACTTCTCAGTACATCATTTGGATTTTAGGATATTCGGTAGCCAATAGGATGGCCTTGTGGCAAATCAGTGTAGCCTTTAATAATAATGCACATTCGCGTAAACCTGGTGTTTTCACAAGCATTATCTTTATTAATCCTCACAATGACTATTCTGTCCTACAGGTAGACATCTGAGAGTGATGATGAATGTGATGATGATTAGGGAAAAGACGAGAGTAAGATCACCCTGGTGGAGGAGAGGTTGCACATGTAAGAAAGCACAAGCCGAGAAGGCCAGACTTCTTGGTTCTAATTCTCAATCTGAATGAAAGGACGGGAGTAAAATCTAAGATTAATTAGGTGCATATTAACGGTCACGTATGTTGTTTGGTCCTTGCAGCCTCCCAGTCAATTACTAGAATATTCCCATTTGGTAAAGGAGGATGTCAAGGCCCGGGGAGTTAGTAACATGAGGAAGGTCACAACGAGTATCCAGCTGGAATCCAAATTCCAGCCTGTCAGATGCCAAACCACCGTGTCATATGACCAACGTGCGCCTGTTGGAACTTGGGCAAGCTGTTTAGCTTAATCAATGTTCATTTTCCCCAGCTGTCAGAAGGCTCTAAATGATCCCTTGGGCCCCGTTAACCTCTGACCTTCTAGTCTGGGTCAAATGTTGTCTCTTGCCGGCCAGTTTTCAGCCTGTCTGATCGGAAGACACTCCGCGAAACCTTTTGCCTTGGTTCACCTTGCGTACTATTTTCTCCGTTAGAGTCAATCCGGAATCAGGAAAAGTGGGTGGCACCCTCATTCTAAGAGCATTACAGGTGAAACGGGCAGGTCTTCTTTGGAAGGCAAATGCTTTTGCAGCTCCTTTCTCTCAGTCAATCCGAATGCCCTGCCTCTGATATTTATTTTTCAGCAGATTTTGTCTCTATATCACTTTCAAAAAGATTACTGGCCTTTAGTAAAGTTAATTGTCTCCCTTTTTACTTTTCTATTGTGTGTGTGTGCTTCCACAAGCGCCTAACAAATAATAGCCATCAAAAATGTTCAAGCATGGGGCATCTGAGTGGCTCAGTTGGTTCAAGCATCAGGCCATATGCCTCTTGATTTTGACTCCGGTCATGATCTCATGGTTCCTGATTTTGAGCCCCGTGTCGGGATCTGCACTGCTTGGGATTCTCTCTCTCCCTTTCTGCCCCTCCCCCACTCGCACGCTCACGCATGAGATGTAATTTGGCTATTGCCATTAACTGGAGGAAAGAGAGGATATCTGGGCTTCAGAAACCCCTCTGTGATTTGAAGGAGGAGGGGAAGGACGCTGAGGGGGGAAAGCATGAACTGTGCAAGGCCTGGGGCAGGGATTCTCAAAGTGGGGTCCCTGGAACAGCAACATCAGCTTCACCCAGGAACTTGATAGAAAAGCAAATCCTGGTTACCAGCCTGAAACTACTGAATCAGAAACTCAGGAAATGGGGTCCAGAGATCTGAGTTTTAACATGGCCTCATGTGATTCTGATACAAGCTTGAGAACCACTGCCTCGTGGAAGGCCATCTATGAGGTGGGAGGGAGCCCAGGCGATGGTGCTGACCCCAGGGCAGGGGCAATAGGAGCCCCTCTGGGCCCCATTTATGCAATGCCTCTGCCATTGGTGTTCTGGCCTCGCTGGGAGAAAAGTGTGTGGAGCCTGGGCCCAACCCATCAGAGTACTGTCCACCTACAGACCATGTCCCCTTTAGACCATGCTCCCAGCTCCCACCTGGGGTCTTCTGTAGCAATGGCCCCAAGCCCTCTTCCAGTGACGGTCCTCCTAGGGGGGACCCCAGGGCACTACTGGGAGGCACGGTTGGAGTTGGGAGCTTGAGCCCCTGGCAGTGTGGGGGGGAGTCCGATGACTTGGCTAGGGGCTCAGGAAGCCTGAGGTGCTATCATAGAAATCTACACATGTCTCCAAGACAAATCCCTACTCACAGTCTTGTCTAGGGGTGACCCAAGTGACCCCGGTTCCAACGACCGATCTGTGAGAAGACGCACTTTTTTACCCCCTCAGAAATCTTCTAGTCTTTGAGAGGAAATCAAGAAATTCTATGAAAATTGCCTTTGGTGTACTTTTGAAAGAACAGATCATATTTTTTCCGTTTGCCTTTTTATATACTGTAACCCCAATCAATCATTTAAACAACCATTCTGAGATAGACCGTTTTTGCCAGGCTGTTATAGATAGAATGCTGAAATAAGGTCTGAAAGCCTAGGTTAACCGGACGATTAATATCAATCGAGCTTGAATTTGAGAGTAACTTTCAATTCCAAGTGATTAAATTCTCTTCTAATCAAGAACTAAAAAATATATATATATTTTTTTTCACAACATGCCAGCTCTGGAAATTCTTGAATATTTAAAAAAAAATTTTTTAAACTTTTATGTATTTATTTTGAGAGAGAGAGAGAGAAAGAGAGAGTGTGTGTGTATAGAGGAGGGGCAGAGAGAGAGGGAGAGAGAGAGTCCCAAGCAGGCTCCATGCTATCAGTGCAGAGCCTAATTCGGGGCTTGATCTCATGAACTGTGAGCTGAAATCAAGAGCAAGGTGCTTTAACTCACTAAGCCACCCAGGCACCCCTCTTAAATATGTTTATTAAAAATTTCTCTATTTCCAGGAAAATGGGAAAGAGCAAATAACGAAGAGCACCACGGCAATTTTAGGACCGGAAAATCTATTCAGTTCTAAGATTTATTGGTTCTCTTCAGATTAATATGAAATAACACCTTTCCTCTTTTAGAAATACATTTTTAAAATATTTCAAAGCCTACATCCTTCTCAATTAATATAATTGTATATAATTTAATGAAATAAAAGAAAGCAGAAACAAAATTACGTTAACTGGTACCTGAACACATACAATATCCTTCAAGATAACTAGACAGAGGGACCTAAAACAGGCATAATTTCTATCTAAGAACTAATGATTAGAGTTAAAAGGTGCCTCGTTTTAAATGAAGAAATCCGTTATACTCATCGCCAGTTGTAAGGGATAATTATTATGCTGTTATGATATTTTATATTGGCTCCATATTTCAGCTCAAGTTGCTGAAGTCTAGAAAAAATAATTATAGCAAGCAATTGCATGAAGTGTATACCAGGAAAGGTAAAATTCAAGGGAGGAGCCCTCCACAAGCCCGTGCCTGCATGACAGCATCCAGAGTTGGGTGCATAGGACACACTTTAAGTATGCATTTCAAAGGCATAGCTGGCTGATTTTGAAGTCACCTCCCAGCTTTGAAGTTATTTTCGTAAGATTCGCTCAGTAGCTTTGGGAGATGTCGACAGTAGCATTAGGCGTCACAAAATGATAATGCCACTTGTGCATGTCAAAGTTTGCCTTCTTAAGGTTTCAGTTCTTGAGTCTATGCCTAAACAGCATAGAATGTGTTTTGCCCGCTAAAATCACACCGAAACATTTGCAAAACTTTGCACAAGGCTAAAGCCATGTGGCTGAGAGAGGATGCCTCGCGTGGAAGGGGAAACACCAGTTGAAAGTTTATAAACTCTCTAGTCTTATCCAAGTCCTGATCTGGCCGGATGACTTCAAAAAAGCATCAGCTTCGTCTTCTATGAAATGAGAACCATGTGAGTAGCTTTGCTCGGTGAATGAATATGTATCGGGGGGCTTCCGGCTTAGTCTAACGGTCCACAAAGTGGAAATATCATTTATATGAGCCGCAGTGAGGCTCTGGGAAGAAGAGTTATAAGAGCAAATAACATTTTAAAGAGCTCTAAGGAAGTGACTCATTTAATGTCTAGTACTAAAAAATGCATTATTTTGTCACTCCATTTTAGGGAGTGAAAGGTTGGTCAGGTTTTCTCTTTGATGCGCCTCTTTGAGGGGCAGCTGCCTTCACTAAAAGAAGGCCCCATTTAACTTTTGGTATACGGGAAGCCCAGAGGTGCCTTGCTATCACTTCATCCATTAATTCACCGCTCACACAATAGCTATTTAAATACTGGAAAACTGTTGTGATGGCCTTCCTGAGTTTTCATTTCCATCTTTCTTGTTTGATCCCTACATCAGCCACATTTCTCCAGAGGAACAGAACCAGCAGGGGATATAAAGAAAGTTATTGGTTGGGGCGCCTGGGTGGCTCGGTCGGTTAAGCATCCGACTTCGGCTCAGGTCATGATCTCACGGTCGGTGAGTTCCAGCCCCGCGTCGGGCTCTGGGCTGACGGCTCAGAGCCTGGAGCCTGTTTCGGATTCTGTGTCTCCCTCTCTCTCTGCCCCTCCCCTGTTCATGCTCTGTCTCTCTCTGTCTCAAAAATAAATAAACGTTAAAAAAAAAAAAAAGTTATTGGAATGCTTTGGCTCGTGTGACAGTAGGAAAGGCAAGTCTGAAATGTACAGGGTAGCCCAAAAGGCTGATCCCACAATCTTGTGGCAGAATTTCTGCTTTCGCGAGGAGACCTCAAGGTTGTTCTTAAAGCCTTTCAGCCAACTGGATGAGGTCAACCCAGATTGTCAAACATAAACGCTTTCAGTTATGGTAAACCGATTGTAGATCTTGAACACGTCTATGAAATTCCTTCACAGCAACACATAGATCAGTGTTTGTTTCATTTAATAAGCAGGTAAAATGGTGTAGCCAAATTGATACCTAGGACTGACATAATCATCATCTCTTTCCCCATTCTATCCGCTGTGGTTTGGGTGTTTCCTCGTTTGCTGCTACCACTGTTAAAATCAAAAGAACAAGTCTAGAACCAATATTCCATGTTCAGTTTAACAGGACAAAGAGCAGTGTATCGCCTTTCTTGCTCTGGCCTCAATATTTATGATGGCACAGCCTCATTTAACTAGTCCAGAAAAAACTGAATTAGAGTAATCCTATAAGGCTTACAGTAAACTAAAATCCCTGGGACTTTTCCTACTTGAACTGCTTCCAAGCCAGTATCTCTTATTCCACAATTAGGAGGAAAATAATTAGTGAGTTGACCTGTCAGAGCTGAAGTGCAAAATAGCCCAAGCACATAGTTTAACTTTATTAGCATGTGTACAAGTTATATGTGGGATTAGGGTATGTCAGAAGTGAACTGTATCATAAAGATCTTGACTTCTCTCTGCCCCTATTTGCCAAGTGCCTACAACTTTCTCTGAAGCAACCCTAGTGACTGAAAGTTTCTTGCCTCCTCTGATAGCCAACTTCACTTTTGAAAAGCAAACTGAAATACTGCAAAATTAATGACCTTGATAACAGGCGTTCCTCATTTTATTACACTTTGTCAAATTGTGCTTTGCAGGTACCGCGTTTTTGTTTGGTTTGGTTTTGTTAATAAATTGAAGGTTTGTGGTGTGGCAGCCCTGTCCTGAGCAAGTCTGTCGGTGCCACTGTTCCAACAGCATCTGTTCACGTCGTGTCTCTGTGTCACATTTTGGTAATTCTCTTAACACTTCAGACTTTTTCGTATTGCTATACTTGTCATGGTGATCTGGGATCTGGGATTACAACTAGCCGAAAGCTCAGATACTGGTTAGCATGTTTTAGCACTAAAAGCATACTTTTAAAAAGGTATGTTCGATTTTTAAGACATAATGCTACTTCACACTTAGGCTACACTGTAGGGTAAACATAGCTTTTGTATGCATTTGACAACCAAAGAAATTCATTTGACTCGCTTTATCGCGACATTCCCTTTATTGCCAAGGTCTGGAACTGAACCCACAATATCTCTGAGGTGTACCTGTATATGTATATTACAATGTAATGTATATTACATTTACCTGTATATGTATATTACATATACCTGTATATTACATATATGTATATGTGTAAATGTATATTACATATATGTATAAATGTATATTACATTTCCATGTATATGTATATTACATATATTACATATAGGTATATGTATATACAATGTAATGTATATTACATATACCTGTATATGTATATTACAATATAATGTATATATTACAATGTAATGTATATTACATTTTACATACTTAGAGGGAGCTCACATGCCTTCCTGTACGATCATTACCTCTCAATGGATGAGAAAAGACTCAGAGGTTAAGTTAGTTGTTCAAATCACTCATCTAATACGTGGTAGAAACAACTCTTGGAATCACGCCTTCTAACAGTCCTGAGACACAAAAGCTAAAATTGTAGGGGGATGAAAATGTTGGATCAGGGCCTTAAAAATGTAGTATGATCTAGATTCAAGGAAAGTGGAACCGAAAATGGGACGGTGAACTCTCCAAAGATTGGGTCTGCTCATTCATTCGGACCTCACAAGGTGCCAGGCGCGCACTTAGCAACTAATCCAACAAATTATTTGCTGCACTTGATCCATGCAAGACACTGCTTGGGGTGACAAGTGACACAAAGAGGAAATGGTGAAGAGTAAAGTTGATGGTTTGGTGTAAAATGGTCTAAGAACTCCTACCCCCAAACATTCTCATAGTGGCTTTTGTGTGTTTTCAGGGAAAAGTGACTTAGTGGGCAACAGCTATAATGAGACCAGTTATTTTTCAAGAAGGTGATAACTGAGAATACTAAAGCGTGATATAATCAAAGAGGCAAAACTAATACCAATGCATGGAAAGGCAAGAAGCACCTGAAGATGAAATTATAAGTGAATCATTGGCCACCACCCAAGTCAAATAAATGTCAAAAGTAAATAAGTACTATGGAAAGCATTGGTCCAAGGACATGTTAGGAACTTTACTGGAGCCTTTGAGGTCTCGTACCCTCCCTCAGAAAAATGAATACAGCAGTGGTGGCAAAGAAATGAGTTTTACGACTGAATTACTCAGGGGAATTCTCAGGGTATAAATGAAGACTTCCTATTTTATGTATGCGTTATGAGTTATTTTCTCCTAACCCTTCTAGCATGACATTATGGCAAAAAAAAAAAAAATTCTATATATTTCCCATGACCCCAGGAGGGGAATGTACCTCATGGTAATTATCCATGAAAATACATACTAGCTGGAGTCATTAAAGAGTGCATGAATCATGGTGCTATATAACATGATAGGGTCACATGAGAAGTTTGAAGTAGAATGGGGGTTCAAGGAGGAAGACACTTCATGGAGTTGTAATGAGCATTTGTGAAGACGTTTTAAGAGCCAAGTTTTCAAGTTTGGGTAAGATCTGGCCTAGCAACACTGAGATGAGGCGAGGAATGAAAGGCACCTCTGTTGGCAAGAACACATGAACCGTCAGAGGCTCAAAAGACAAAAGATACAGGTTTTGTTAGGAAAGGACCAAATAATCTGTTTTGGCTGGCTTATGGAACAAAGGTAGGTGAGTCATGGGGAATAGGATTGTAAATTGTGCTAGGGCCAGAGCATGTAGACAGTCCCGGGAAAATGCTCCCTGAAGTGGCTTGGCCTGTATTCAGTAGACAATAAAGAGCCATTGAGAGTACTAAGCAAGGAAGTAACATCATCAAAACTTAGTTTGGGGAGAATGGATGGAACAGCGAAAGGTAGGCTGGACTGGAAAGGGGCAAGGGAAAGAAGGCAAAACGGTAGGCTGTTGTGATAGTGTTTAACGACCACCTGGTCTGCGACCTTTGGGTTCTAAGCAATGTTCCCTGTGGGGTGAGAAGAGAAAATGTACCAGTGAGCTAGTTGTTTGCTGACCATACTTTTTCTTTCAATCATCAGCATTTTTTAAATATTTGTTTCACTAGGGAGAGACAAACCTAGAGTTCAAATCCCCCATTTTCATTAATATTCTGTTTTTGTTTTGTACCTCCTGAGATCCATGCAAGAAATTGTATTTTATCTTTGGAAAAAATATTTTATCTTTGGAAAATTCTTCCCTATTGTTTTCTTATTAGTGTCCCTTATGCTCAGAACATTTACTCTGTTTTTTTTGGGTTTTTTTGTTTTGTTTTTTTTAATGAAATGTAGTTGCTTCTTTTATTTCACCCTGGACGTGAACAAATGATTTTTTCTTACACCTGCTGGCATTTGGTAGAATGCTGAGGGACAGCTGGATTGTGGAAAGCAATGAGATCTTGGTCATCATCAATTTAGGATGTAAACAGAGACTACAGGATCCAAAACTGTAAGAACAGTCGGAGTTCAAGCAATTTGACAGTTTTTGTAGCCATGGGTAATTTCTATCACACAGTCTCCTCTGTCATTGCCACAAAAAACAGCCCCAATACCATCTCCTCTTTCCCCAAACCAGGGCTGATGTTCAGTGGGTATGCATAATAAGCCGTACTGATTTGGAAATACTGAAAGGTTTTTAAATATAACTTATTGTCAAGTTGGCCAACATACAGTGTGCTCTTGGTTTGGGGGATAGATTCCTGTGATTCCTCGCTTACATACAACACCCGGGGCTCATTCCAACAAGTGCCCTTCTCAATGCCCATCACTCATTTCCCCCTCTCCCCTGCATCCCCTCCCCATCAATCTTATGGGTTAGTAAACAGCCACTGTCCAGAAACCTGTGAGTGTCCCCTCCCTCCAACCAACCCAGCTGTTCCAGCCTGTCTCAGGACTCTTGAAGAACTCTCCACCATCCAGCAAGCAAAGAGGTAAAGTTTGGGACAGGAGGGGCCTTACGGGAGCTGCCCTGGTCATACAACCAACATCTGTGCCCTGTGCCTTGCTATTCAGTTGGTGAAATATTTTGAATTATTATATCTACCTAAAAGCAATTTTTTTTCCTTGCACCTAACTACACTATGGTCTACATTAAAACAAATGCACACTTCCTGGAATCCGAGTGCAATGTGTCTCTGCCTCTCACGAGGTAGACTATTATCCCAGGCTTTTGCACATGACAAGAGATGTGCTGCTGGTATTTCTTCAGGGAGCATCCCTAGAGCTCGCACTCCAAAAGGAAAGAGAAGAAAAGACCCTACCGCCCAGGTTCGGTATGAAAAAAAAAAAAAAAAGCTTGCAGAGAAAGATTCTGATTGGCTCTGTTGTGTCACATGCTAACCCTTGGACCAATCACCATGGCCAGAGGCATAGGATTTTTACCGCCGTCTTCTTGAATCACAACTCCATCCTGTCCGGGGGTCATAAACTGTCCTTGGCGATTCTCCAAAGTCATCACATTTGAGAAGAGTTGTTCCCAAATGAGAAAGTGGAAGTGGAGATGGGGGTGGGGCTGCCTTCACCATAAAATGGGGCAAAGGATGCCGGGATGGCAAAAACAACGAACGCACCCAACGCTAGACTTTCTAAGCAAAGCTGAATGTTTGCAGTTTTGCTTGTAATATTGTAGTATATCGCTTATGGAACATCTGTTGATTCCAAATTAGTATATAAACTCAATACCTGACTTGTCTGAGTGTTGATTTTGCAGTAAAAGCCTGGCACAGCATGATGATTACCAGTTTCTGTAAACCACCTTTTCGTGTAAAATTTGTATATGAAGTGCTCCCCCCAAAAGCCAGGCATTTGCTCTTTCCTATGGGGATTTAATGAGGACCATATTAATGCAATGCAGTAAATGCATATTTCTGGATTATTCATTCCATTTCCTTTTTTTTTTTTTTTTCCTTTAACGAGTCAGCTCATGCTGTTCAGTATTGATATCCATTGACAGATTACACCATTTCTGGAGGGGGTGGGATCACCAGGGACAAGGTTGCTCAGATTTTTCTTTGATTCTGACCCTTTTGCTCTATTATTGGTATTTCTATTATTGTTACCATTATTTACACGTCACAAAAACGCATCTGTCCTTCTCCACTTACACAGACTCATTTTCACAGTAATTTTCCTCTCTCTCAGTGGTCCTGAGGTCGCAGGGAGTTTTCCAATTTTAGCAATTTCCATAGGATCGTCAAACATCTGCAATTCACTCTCCACATTTTTGGAGACATCATTTTTGGACATAGTAGGTACTTAGTAAATATCCACTTATTAGCTTATTCTTTTCTTGGTTTCAGGGAACAATGAAATCTTACCACTTTCTTTATAAAACATGAAGTGAGAAAAAATAGAATACCAAAATAGAAGTCATTACCAATACAGCACAAGCATCATTTAGAGGAAAATTGTTTTTGCATAAAAATAAAACTGAATGTGCCAGGCGCTTCTTGTATAAGAGGACTCAACAAAGGAATGGAAAGAACAGGGAGTAGTAATGAGCCCCCATTTGGGATGCTGTTAACCATCTCCCCTTTCATTTGGTATTTCGAATTTAATTAAGTAATGTACACAGTTCAAAGAATGAGACTTTATTCAGTCTTTCTTACTGCCATTTAAATGGACTCTCTGGCAACTGCCCTTAGCCATAAAATTATTTTATTTTATTTTGTAATGTTTATTTATTTTTGAGAGAGAGAGAGAGCACGCGCGTGCGCGCGCGCGCGCGCGCGCGCGCACAAGTGGGGGAGGGGCAGAGAGCGAGGGAGACAGAGAATCCCAAGCAGGCTCCACATGGTCAGCACGGAGCCCAGTGGGGGGCTGCAACTCATGAATGGTAAGATCATGACATGAGCCGAAATCAGGAGTCGGATGCCTAACCGACTGAGCCTCCCAGGCGCCATTCATTTTTACACCTTAAATATCCTTTTGTTCAGCAAATTGTGAGGAAATCCAAATCACTTGTAAACTGACTGCTTAACCTCTGAATAACGTGAAAACAATATTATACTTGCCGTTTAGTAAGCTCTCATATGCCATTCTTGACCTTGCCCTTAGCCATAAAAATACACTGAATTTGTAATATAACTAGATTATTAAGGGCTTTAACTGCTATATGAAATAATAAACCTTTATCACTAGATTAGGTTGAACGCAAGGGAGGGAGAATGGAAGAAAAGAAAGAGATGGTCTTTGAAGGAAAACACCAAAGAGCTCCAACAGGGGTGCAGAATGGCGCTTCCACTCTGTTATGTATGGGGATAACCACTCCCAGTGCACCCTCCTGGGTCTGCCCGGTGACCCTCTATACATCCTACCTGAACCCAGACCTTCAAAGGCCCACTCTTTTCATGCCCCATTCAGCCTTCACTTACCCTTCTCCAGGTCACATAGGGCTTGAAAATAAAATTAAAAAATTTTAACAGCCACTTGTAAACCTCCTTTGGCAAAAGCTCCCCGGGGTTGGAAACGCGTGGAGAGATGCCTTCCTGAGACCCCTCTGTACACAGTGCTCATTCCTCTAGGCCAGTCCGCCTCTCCCCTGGACCTACTCTAATTCACCCAGAGTACAGCAATCTGATCAGATTGCTCTAAAGTTTAAAATTCTTACGTTTTTCCCATATTGTAAACTGAAGATAACATTTCAGCGTTCAAGCATTCACGTCCCTTTGATGTCTGTCCCCACCCTTTACCTCTTGGCTTTCTATCTGGCTGCACACAATTACCCACAAGATTGGCTCCAGTCAAGCCCTCTTCGTGAGCTTCCCTTTAAACAAGCTGCTCTCTCTATCCCATCACAGCCCTACCCTGCTTGACCCAGCGATGCACTCACGCTAGCTTTAACACTGCTTTTCACCTGTTGATTTCCTGGTTGATACTTAAGAACAACTGCCTCTTCATTTTTTATTCTCTGTTCCTTGAATAGTACCTGGCTTTATACCAATCGACAAATATTTCTTCATCACCTACTGTGTGCTGGGAGCTGTGCTAAGCTCTGCGGATAAACTAGCGAGCCTTCTTCCTGGAGAGCTTCAATGTAAAGTGAGGGCGGATGGGAATTGGGGAGGGGATAGACTTGGAAGAGGGGACACACAAAATAACCCTTGTGGATGTCCTATTGATGAAGATAGAAAATAGTGTCTTAGTCCTTGTGAAACGCACACTGTAAGAGGAGCAATAGATAAGTAAAGCAGAATAAATATGTGCGTGTTCCCATGCAAACAAATCAATGCCAAAATGGGTGGAGAAGCAGAGAAGCCAGACAATGGAAGAGTGTCCCAAGTATGTGACTCTTAGCAGGACTACCCAGATGGACAAGGTGGGTCGGAGGGAAGAGCCTGTACACAAAGACTTAGGAGAGCAGTCTTTAAGACAACCGCAAATCAGACGATATGGCGAAACGTCTGGATGCACGGGGGGGGGGGGGGGGGGGGGGGGGGCACAATGGGAGATGTAAATTCAGATCCTAGGACACTTGGCATCCAAGGCCAAGGAATTTAGATTTTACCATTTAGGCGTTCTTCGGTTTGTGTGGCACTTACTAGTGGGCCATGAAATCAACTCAATGGGTTGAAATCAACATTTGAAAGGAATGGATTGGCATGGAAAAATGTGAGTGCATTTCCTGTAAAAAGGGTAAATTTGGGGGTGTTACCAATCCTTTCAGTTGCATATCTCTCTATATTTATTATAAACGTATATAGCAGCATAGGGATTTCTTACCGGACATGGATCTTGACCAAACAGGTTTGGTCACTGCTGAAAGTCACTGCTGCCGGCGATAGGGAATCGTTGAAGAATTTAAAGCAGGGACAAGATCAACTTTGGCATTTAGAAAGATGCTATGGTTTCAGTAAAAACAGATTTAAGGGGCAAAGCCATTTAGGAGATGGCTTTAGGAATCCGGAAAAAAGGATATGGACTGGAGAACGGAATGATAGAGTTGATGACACGTCTCTCCTTTCCATTCTCACTGCTACTATTCTTGCTGGGCCTTCATCATTTCTTTTGTAAGCAATCCCTGGCTCATCTGCCTACCGATGTTCTTGACCATCTTATAGCCGTCCTTCACACTGAATTGAAAGACCCATCTGACAACCCTACACCCCTGTTTACAACACTTCAGTGGCCCAGTTTTTCTGTCCAGCTTCAGTTCTCGCCTCTCCTCTGTGGGCTCATTGTCTACACGTTCCGTGCAGATTTCTTGCCTCCTTTCGCTTCTGCCTTCCTCTCTGCTGGAAATATCTTTTCCATTTTAGTCCACCTGACTTCCTTGAACTCAACCTCCATGACTCATTTTAACCTTACTTCCTCCGGACAGCCTTCCCTGATTTCTCCCAGCTTCCCCAAACATCCCACGTCTTTTCCTCCCGTGGCCTTTTGTATAAAGCCCTCTCGTTACATCGAGACATCGCTATAAAGCAAATATTAACCAAGTGTTCACCCAGTGCCAGGCGCTGGGCTTATGTGAATCGTTTCATTTAGTCTTCATAAAACCCTGACGAGGTAGGTATTATTGCTTTGGGAAGGCGGAGCAATAGTTCTCGTTTTCAGCCAAGCGCTGTTGTTCTAGAACAAACGATTTCTACTCTTTGGTACATGATACACTCACTACACCGTGATAAACCACACAGGCTCTTGGGTAAGTCTGTGAAATGCCGGCACCCTCACTCAGAGATCATGCAAGCAGTTGCATTTACTTGTGTCCCCACCACCCAGCAGAATGCCTAGCAGATAGCTAAGCTTGTGGCGAAACCTTTAAATGCTGCACAGCATGAGAGCCAGGTGGGTAACTGAAACGTGTTGGCTGGATTTGGCCATGAGATTTATTGGCATCTTGGTGAAAACTTGTTCCAATGGGGTGAGACTCTTTGTCAGGTCCCTGCAAATATTAGGTGATCCGGAAGTATCGTTTAGTGAATAGATGGCAATGGGTCGAGGAGTAATGTGAGGTGACTTCACAAAGCATGGCTAAGAACGAAAGCAGTCAGGTGGGGTGAGAGGGCTGCCGGAACGAGGAAGTTCGTGGGTAAAAGGGGGGTGTTCTGTTTTTAGTTTGCTAGCTTTTAGGAGATGTTGCAAGAACAACGTGTTGAATGTGCTAAGAGCCACCAGCCAAGCGAGGGAGAGGTAAAAAAAAAAAAAAAAAAAAAAAAAAAAATTAGAAAAGGGGATTTCTTAGAAGAACCAGGAGAGGAAGTTTCCAAAGCTCCGGTGAATGAGCTGTGGACAGGCGGCGGGCTCTTTCCTAGGGGTCAGCCTGGCACTGCCATTTTCCAAGCCTCAATTTTCATTCGCAAAGGAAATAACACCTCCTGTCCCTTAGATATATTACCTGAAATAACTTTTTTCTGCTCCCTCTTTCCTCTTCTTTCCTCCCTCCCCCTCCCCCGCCCCCTCCTCATCTTCCTCTTCCTCCTCCTGCTGCTTCTTCCTCTTCCTCTCCTTCTTCTTCTTTAATTTTTCAAATCCGAGGAAGACTAATTCAAGCCAAAAGGATCAGCCCCATATCTTAAAGGACCGAGAAAAAAATGCTATTTCTATTTCCAAAGGAAGCCTTATGTCACTAGATTCCTGAGCGTTTTCTATTTAAAACGTGATGGGGTGGGGTCTGGTGAGTGCCTCAACGGGGAGCAGGAGGCAGAAGGGGATTTTACACTTGTGCAGCTGGAAGTACAGGGCAAGGGCTGTGTTTGGTGTCGGATTCTCAAGAGAACTTGCTAGAGAGGGCAGGGGCAGCCATCTGGCAGCTGCATAAGATGGAGTCCGGGTGCTGCCCCCTGGGTCCTCTCTTTCCTTCCTCTTCTCCTAGTCCCCTGGCCGCCCCATCCCCCCCCCAGAGGAGGCCTGGGGAAACACCAGGTTAGACGCTGAGGATCTAGAACAGGATGTAAGTACTTTGGTCAACGCCCGAGAGGAAAGGACAGGGAAACCCCGAGGGCAAATGGCACGGGACGATGGGGAATTCCAAAAGCCACTCAGTCGTCTCAGGGTGCCTGGTCTGGGAGGTATTGCTGCGTATGGGAAACCGTGACATACAGCATATTTATCACCTTGATAGAGGATGGTGGCAAAGTACGTTAAGATCTATACATGAACATAGTTGTCAAAAATAATCCAGCAATTCCTATTTTTATTGCCTGCTATTTGTAAGACCATATGTTAGCCTCTGAGGAATTAAAAAAAAAAAAAAAAAGCCTAAGGAGCTGTTCTCACCCTTATGGTCCAGTTGGAAAGATGACATAGGCATAATAACACCCCGTGAGCAAAGAAGTTCCATGGAAGTAAATAAAAAACGCAACAGATATTCAGAGGAAAGAAAGCGACGTGATGACCCATAGAGCTAGGGTGAATAAATCCGATTACTACCACTGCTGTCGGATTGTTGTGTCACTGTTCCATTTGTACACAGCCATGCTGTGAAGAGGGCCTCGGGCACCAATGTGAGAGGAATGTGCTTCCAGGAGCCTTCTCCTGACTTACATCAATGTCATAACCAGTCTACCGACGGGCACCTTCTGGAAAAGAAGGCGGTGTGGGGGTCCCTTTTTTATAGCCAATTGAATTGTCCACGTAATTCCCACTAGAAAAACTTGACTGACTGTATCCGAGTTGAAAGTAATTATGGGGGCGCCTGGGTGGCTCAGTTGGTTTAGCATCCGACTTCCTCTCAGGCCATGATTTTACAGTCCCTGGGTGTGAGCTGGGCTGACGGCTCAGAGCCTGGAACCTGCTTCGGATTCTGTGTTTTCCTCTCTCTCTCTGCCCCTCCCCTGCTCGCGTGATTTGCCTCTGTCTCTCTCAAGCATAAATAAAACATCAAAGAAAAAAACAAAAACAAAAAATCACGCCCCTCTGGAAATCGCGGGAGTTGTGTCCAACTTCAGGTTCACTTGGATTTTAAGGAAAAGATCGTTGTTCGTTCCCAGACAACGAAAGAAATGGTGAGACTAGCAGGTATTGCTTTATGAGTTCGCCAAGAAGTACCTGGGCTCTCTATAATTTTTCTGCGCCGGTTGATATCATGATCAGCTAAACCATTTTAAATTAAGAGCAATATCTGTTTACTATTACATCATAGGGAAAAAAAAAAAACACAAGTGGAAAATCCCTAGAAGCTGGCCAATCTCTTTAATCACATCTGGCGATTTTCTAGTCTGAGGGATTATCGCTTTGGGATATCATTTTTTTTTTTTTTTTACCTTTTTTCCAAATAAAGAAATTAACAAAAGCAGGGCAGACTGGATTTAACAAAAAAACTGGATTCGTATCTCAGGTAAACCCTGTGCTGTAAGAATAGCTGTGGGGTGACCCGAAGGGCCTACCCCTTTCACCCTCAGGACTAGAGAAGCAATGGCTTCTAAGAAAAAAAGTCTGATGCAGTTTGGAGAACAGGTTCCTATCAAGCCCAAGTGAGGGAATTGGTGATCTGTTCAGGGTGAGGAGGCCCTCTCACCCCCCAGCCCCCCCTTGTCTATGTCTGTTTACAACTCCCTCCATAAACGGTCGCGTAGCTGTGAATAAACCCAGGGCCCAGGTGGCCTAGGAGCGGGGGCTGAGGGTTGTATCCGGGCATTCATCTTTCTCACACACACAGCTGCGGCAGCTTTCCCTGAGCCATTGTGACTGGTCTCTGAGGACCCAAAGCCACTCACAGGCAGCTAGTCCCTGCGGCAGAGCCCGAGGGGACACAATAGGCCAGTTGTAGCTCCAACTCCCTCAGGGGCGGAGGTAGTGTTCCTGCACTCAGCAGTTTTAGAGGGCACCTTGCCCGACTCAAGGGCCTGAGGGAGAGCCCCGTGCATTCATTCACAAGCCAGCCACTCTCTCAAGATCAAGTAAACACCATAAACCCAGTCCTTAATCAGGCCTGTAAAAACCACTGGGGAGGTTAGGAAGCCAAGGAAATGCGTAAAGGAGGAGCGAGGAAGGGACGTATTGAAGTCAGAATGAGGGTTCAGCCAAAGGAGATAATGCATTTCAAGACGTAGAGCATGTAATTAATGCCAGCCACAGTCCTACGAAATGTATCCCTGCAGCTATTTTTATAACACCTTTCTCCCCGATGCTTCTGGAAAAATGGAATATTTCTCACTTTCCCTGGCCACACTCTCTGTGGAAAGAGGGAATATCACATCCCCACATGTCCACGAGGCTCAGAATGGGTTAATTTGTCGAAGGTCGATTGGAATCCTGGGCCTTTCTATTGAAATATCACCCCCACCCACTTCTTGCCCCTGTGGAATGTGTTAAGGGACAAAATACACACCCCCTCTCAGAAGACTCTAGTAAATCAGGTTGTTCAGTAAGTTTCAGTGAAATGGAATAGATTCTAATCATCGAAGTCTCTTACCTTACAGAAATAGGAACTTAACACCCGGACACATTACTCCACAAGTAGATTCAGGCAAGTCACGGGGTAGTTTTTTTCCCGAAAGACTTCAGTAGAATATGGCTGTTTGTTTCAAGTCTCCTGAAATTCATGTTTGCAGCTGGAATCTTTCCTCTGAAACGCAGACTTGACGGTCCGGATGCCTGTTTGATAGCCCACTTGGATGTCCTGGAGCCTTATCCCCTCTAGAGACTTTACCGAGAGGCCTCCCTTTCTCATACAATTCCAGTAGAACCCTCCCACCCACAAGGATCCTAATGGAGCCTCTCTGCTTTATTTACCCCCTCCCATATTATTTTTATTTTATTAAATAATGTATTCCCTTAATAAATAAATTGATTCCTTTGGCCATAACTCACACTCCATAAGGGAAGGTTTTCGAAGCTCTGTCTTGTTAACTGCCATGTTCTCTCAACGGCTAGACTATGCGTGACACACAGTTGGTCTTCAATCACGAACGATGCATAAATGAATTAATGAACGAATGCAAGTTAAAATGTCAAGAGCCTTAGACTGCTTTCTGAAAAAGTTAGAAGATACCAAATCATTTTATTTCTACCTCATGGAATTTGCCTTCATACTAAATTCTACTTGATCGAATAACTTCAGGAATCACATGGTGACCCTTAACGATGTGAGGTAGATTTGACTAGGGTTTTCTTGGACCACAATTGTTTATTTGCTTGCTTGGGTTTTTGTTTGTTTGTTTGTTTTGTTTTATTTTTATTTTTTTTGTTTTGTTTTTAAAATTTTAAATTTAAATGTCCTTAGCAAGCATGCCCTTACGGTCCCTGCCACTCCCTATTTTCATACCCTGGTCATTTACACAGTTTACGCTTTTCTTGTTCCTGCCAGCCTCTGAAAGCATCCAGCTTGCCAGCTTATATCCTTGTAGAAATTGGTTCAGTGATTTGCTGAAACCATTAGGTATAGTTTTGATGCATAATACTTTACAGTGTGACATTGGGTAAATTACTAATACCTTTGGGTCTCTTCCAACCATGAAATTCTATAGACATCTCTTAGTTGTGTGACAGCATATGCTCGAGGTCACCTCGACTATTTGGGGGAATTCTTAGCTGGATATCAAACAAAATGACAATTCCTCATGTGATTCTTAATCCCAACGATTCCTAACATGCCACAGATCATTTATGTTTATAGATCAATGCATACTTTGACCTGAGATATAATGTCTCTAAATTCTTGTCCTCGGATAAAAACTAGTTTGTTTTTTTCTATAACATAATGAAAGCTTAGATTCAGTCACATGGACATTCTTCCATTATAAATTGAATAATTGTAAGACAGTATTGCATAGATTTACTCTAAATAAAGTGGTCCATAATTATAAGATTTATGTTTCAATATACGAAGATTCTTAATCACTCAGGCCACACAAATTCATTTGAAGATAAATCTCTTTGAAATTCAGTTCCTAGTGGGGCGACTGGGTGGCTCAGTCGGTTAAGGGTCTGACTTTAGCTCAGGTCACGATCTCGCAGTTCATGAGTTCAAACCCCACATAGAGCTCTGTGCTGACAGCTCAGAGCCTGAAGCCTGCTTCAGATTCTGTGTCTCCCTCTGTCTCTGCCCCTCCCCCACTCACGTTCTCTCTCTCTCTCTCTCTCTCTCTCTCTCTCTCTCTCTCAAGAATAAATAAACATTAAAAAAATATTCAAAAAAATTCAATTCCTAGCAACCCCAAAGTTCAATCTACTTGGCAAAAGAGACATTGAAAGTAAGCCAGAATAAAAGATTGAATTTAAAATACAAGGTTGGCAACTAATCAAGAATGGTCACCAAACTTCAAGCTCAAAATCCTCTGAATAAGAACAATAAAAAAACATTTTCCATCTCTAATGAAATTTAGTGCTTTTTAGATTGATCAAAAACACATTTGGTAGTACCATCAGGAAGAGAGATTCTATTGTAGTCTCAAACTTTTTGAGTTTCATTTAAACTTTCATTAATGAATCAAATAAACGCTTCGAATGTGCCTGCTAAATACCCTGGTGTGCGAGAAATACTGAAGGAAACCTCCCAAATAGTAACATTCGGATGGTAAACTCAACAAGATATTTTAAATGGTTATTGAAAAGAGTGCATATAAATAAAGCAAATAAAGCAATTAAAAGGCACATATGTAACCAAAGAAATATGATCTTAAGTGCTTGAGATTCTTATAAACTTAAAAGAAATTATGCTTTAAAAACTTACATTGTAAAAAGGAAAACTAAAACACCCATAATCCTAACAATGAATATAGCAGTTTTTATCTTGCCTAGTACTTTCTTGCTTTACCTGTGGATAGTACATGTATTTTTACATTTGGAATTCTACTGCTTGAGCAATTCTGTATTGGGATTTTTTTTTTCATATAATTACAGTCTAAACATTTTCCATATTGCCAGACAGTCTTCATAATATTTATTTTTAGTGATAGCATAATATTCCATCAAATTGCTTAAATATTCCTTTGTTATTACAATTTTAGTTTCTTCTCAGTGTATCCTTAAAATATTTAATTGTAACATTCCTATAATTCAGTGTTGCCATTTCATATCTTTGCTCTTTTGGTATAGGGTTGATTTTATTAATTGTTTAAATGCTCAGGGGTTTCAAAGAGCATGGAAAAGACATATTAAATCAAGATAAATTTCAAGCAGTTAGTGACCACAAGTCGTATAACCCTGTAATGCTTGTTTAAATTCCGTTTTTGTAAAGGAATAGATTGTGGATTTGAGGTACCTGGGTCCCGCCTTTGCTCAATATCAGCATTGTGTCTTGGGAAAATTTGCTTCAGCTATCTGTGCCTTTGTTTTCTCATCTGTAAAATGGGATTAGTAATAGTACCTATCATGTAAAATTGTTCTGAGGATGAAATATCTGAGGACAAAATGTCAAACATTTACAACAATGCCTTTTATATTTAAAGTGCTATATAAATAGTATGCGTTTTAATATTAGAATCACTTTGGGGCACCTGGGTGGCTCAGTCGGTTAAGTTTCCGACTTCAGCTCGGGTCATGATCCCACGGTTGGTGAGTTCGATCTCCGCGTCGGGCTCTGTGCTGACAGCTCAAAGCTTGGAACCTGCTTTGGATTCTGTGTTTTCCTCTCTCTCTGCCCCTCCCCTGCTCATGCTCTTTCCCTTTCTCTCTCTCAAGAATAAACATTACGGGGCGCCTGGGTGGCGCAGTCGGTTAAGCGTCCGACTTCAGCCAGGTCACGATCTCGCGGTCCGGGAGTTCGAGCCCTGCGTCGGGCTCTGGGCTGATGGCTCAGAGCCTGGAGCCTGTTTCCGATTCTGTGTCTCCCTCTCTCTCTGCCCCTCCCCCATTCATGCTCTGTCTCTCTCTGTCCCAAAAATAAATAAAATGTTGAAAAAAAATTTAAAAAAAAAGAATAAACATTAAAAAAAGGTTTTAATTTAAAAAAATATTAGAATAGCTTTATATATTCTCTGTGCTTTATAGGAATTCTACATGCAAGCAACAAGTGGTGAGTTTTAGAATTTTGAAAACACTATGAGGTAATTTCGTAACCAGAAGTAACTTCTTTTATAATCAAGGTTTTGCAACAGTGACATATATGTTAATTCATTTAGCAGCAATTGAGCCGTAAGCTCACAATCTTAGGTGAGTATTTCCTCCAGTAAGAATAACTAGCAAAACAAAAATGAAAACAATAAAACAAAACAAAAATGGAAACAAAAAAGAATAACTAGCAATTCACCTTACAAATTTGTGAATCAGTCTGTCAGCATAATCATATTAGTAAGAGTAAACGTAAAATAGCCACCATCTACTGAACACTACATTGTAAAATCTTCATGATGACCTGGGAGGAAGTGGCATTACCCCAATCATCCCCAGATGGGGAGACAGACTCAGTGAGATGAAATGAACAGCCAAAAAACACACACACCTAAAGAGTGATGGGTTAGAACTGACCCATTTGGATGATATTAACACTTGAAAGAGAAATCGTGAGACTGAATTCTCCTTTCATGAGTATCCATCCACCAAATTTCCCACTGGGGTCCCATTAGACATCACAGGGGGTAAAATGCAATTCTTTTCTTTTGCATGTTGCAGGTACGCAGGTGGATCAAGAGCCCAATGGTCAGTGTGGACAAGCATCAGAGTCCCAGCCTGAAGTACACGGGCCCCTCGGTCATGCACATCCCACCGGGGGAGCCAGATTTTGAGTCTTCCTTGTGTCCGACGTGCCTGGGGGACCATGCTTTCCAAAGAGGTGTTCTCCCTCAGGAGAAGGAGTCGTGTTCATGGGAAACTCAATCCGGGTGTGAAGTAAGTTCAGTTTTGTTCCAGATCCATTACCCTGAAAGGATTCTAGACCTTGATTTTTCTTATATTCACGCCACAGTATGCAAAAAAACCGAATTAAAAAAAAAAACAAACCCAAAACATATTTAATACACATTTCTATAAAGCTCCTGAGGCAGATATAGAATGTGACCTTTGCTAGCCCATTGTACTAAATTGTTTTAATAGCCTTTATTTATTAGGGAAGTTTTAGCTTCACAACAAAACTGAGTGGAAGGCAGAGAGATTTCTCATGTACCCCCTGCCCCCCACACATGCACAGCCTTCCCCACTGTCAACACCTTTCACCAGAGTGGTACATCTGTTACAAATGATGAACCTAACTTAACACATCCTCACCCAAAGGCCGTAGTTTACATTAAGGTTTGCTGTTGGTGTTAAGTTTGGGCAACTTTATAACAACCTGTATCCATTACTAGAGTATCCTCTGTGCTCCTCGGGTTCATCCCTCCCTCCTGCCATGCCCTGGCAACCATTGATCCTTTCACTGTCTCCATAGTTTTGCTGTTTCCTGAATGGCATATAGTTGGAATCCTACAGTAGGTTGTACTGATTGTAATACTGTTCCAAGATGGATACAGCCATGTTTTGGTCAACTAGAAATCCTTTATAAGCTGTTTGCTCACACAAAGATCAATTGTTATGGAATGCAAAACAAATATGTAACGTCATCTACAGGTTTGTTGCCTTTATCAAAATACTTATCTCAATATGATTTGACTCACAACAGAGCACTATATAACTCATATTTCCCATTTTCCTAGATGTGGTACTTATATTTTTTATATATACTCCTATTTTTACTAAGACTTATTTTTCCTTGCTTACTCCAAGACTTTTGTTTTTTGTCTTTTAATTTGGTTAATCCAAGAAAGCCAGATAACTGACTTAGCTTGAAGGTTCTAAGATTTCAAAAATTTAAGATTTCATTTTTCACTTATAACTCAGTGAGGCTTATATTTATTTTGACTTTTTAGACCATTAAATCAAATGCTTATGTCATTTTTATTATCACCTTATTGACATAAATGCAGAAATTAGGGAGACAGAACATGTTGTGACAAAATACAATTAGTTGCAAATGATCTACCAATACATTACTTCAAAACAGTGCATTATTAGATGATAAATGTTAATAATTCCTCCCTTCTTTTTTTATTTCTCTGGAGGAAAAGTTTTCCAAAGATAAAGGAATCATTTTAGCTGCTAAACTAAAACGCTTGATTCCAAGTTCAACTCTAGGATACGCAATGTCTCAGAATCTGTCTCTTGCCCACTTTCTAAGGTTACTGGAAGGATCAAATGAGATAACATATGAAATATTTCCTAGTCTGGAAAGTGCCATGCAAGCAGAAATCATCATTACTTATGCTTGCTGATTTACATATTAGCTAAGCCTGTGAATCTGTAACACTAAATTAGACTTCCGTGACTAGGTTAGTGCTTTGCTGATCTATGAACATTTGTCATGGTGCATTTGTTGTTTTGCTAGACGCTGGCTCAACTCCGGGTTGACCATAAAAGGTGGCAAATAGATTCTAAACGCAAGTATTGGCAATTTTTTTTTTTTTCTGCAAAGAGCCAGATAGTAAAAGTCTTAGGCTTTTAAGACCTTTCAGTTGCTGTCATTTCTGTTCAGCTCTGCCCTGTAGGGAAAGCAGCCATAGATAATATACAAATGAATGGGCCTGACTGTGTTCAAATAAAAGTTTTTATTTACAAAAACATGTGGCTGGTCCACCAGCCATAGTTTGCAGACTCTTAGGCTCTTAGAGTCTAAAAGAATTTGCCAACTCCTTAGAGTCTAAAGACCTATTCATAACTTAGAGGTAGAAAGAGGGCTCCAGAAATCCTACACAGAGCACAAAGGCCTAGTACTAAATGTTTACTCGAGGGCCTGGTAGATGCCCCATTTGTTAGGAGCTGGGGCTAGATTAATGAATAAATAGAATTCCATATAAGAGGAAACAATAAACAAAGAGCTGGAAGGAATTTAAAGCCACACTGTGATTCATCCTTTTACTTTATCTGGAATAATAGGTGAATCATTCTCCAGTTTACAAAGGACAACCTGGCTCTGACTTTGCTGAGTGTTTTCTAAGGTCACTACAAATCAAGAAGACACTTAATATGTTAACAATTTAACGGCGAATCTGTATTTTGGGTTCCTATAGGGATTAAGCCGTGAGACAGTTCCTTGAGGAGGCGCCTCGGTCCTTTTAGGAAGTGGCCTTGTGGGATGAGAAGATGGAGAGGCTCTTAGATGCACAGGCCTGGTAGTAAAGAGTCCACGTTGTTTTTCTGACAACTCTTAATGTGGATAATTTTAAGCAAGTCATTAATTCATCCTTCCTTTTCAGTCTCCCCTCCTATGAAAATTGAGATTATTCATGCTTGCCATCTGGTCTTTCCTGGAATTTTTTTTAGTAATTTGAGGATGAGATGGGATCTTTAAAAATCTTGCGTAAATGTAAATTTACGTATAAACAGTGTGCTGGGCTCAGGCAACCCACATTCTGATGCCGGCTCTGCCACAAAGTCAATATATGAACTTGAGCCAGTCACAAAAACTCTCAAACATAGGATGAGCCTAACCTCATTAAGCTCTTTTTAGTCTGAAATCCTACGGTTGGGGGTTTGATGCCCTGTAAATGAAAATAAACTCTGTACCTAAAAGGAAAACATAAAACATAGAAAATGAGGTGAGAAGGTTTTAAATAAAATAAGAGAATGAATAGAGTACCAGTCCTTTGTAAATAATGTGAGCTTTTTCTTCCCGCTGACTTTAAAAATAGTACATTCTAAATGCGACCTTTAATGGCCAAAACTTGGTAAGAGTTACATTGCAGTTAGTTCGTGCCAGTCCTTGCCAATGGTCCAGTTAGCGGCCTTTAGACATATTTCTTCCATGGAAGGAACAAGGACATACATATTGCCAATATATCACCCAGAAGAAGAGCCATATTGTGATGTTACTTAGTGTTGTCTAAAATGGACTGTTTACAAATTAAACAGACCTTTCTGGAAATGAGATGGGAAGATGATAACACTGAGCTATGTAAGCTGTTACTGAATAATGCATGCTAGTGAAACTTAAGTTGTAGCATTTCAGGCTGAAACCAACTTTTGGGCCATAAAGAAATGGAAACCAAAGTAGGTTTTCAACGGGTGCGTGCCGGCCAAACGTATTCACAGACTTTATTCTGTGCCGTCTCTGTCACAGCACCTTCAACATCCAGACCAACTGAGCTGGAAGGAAAGGTGAGCACTGTTTTAGGGTAGGAAGAGGGCAGGAAATCTGGAATTAAGGAAAGCATGGGATTGGATCAAGATGGCAGCCCGAGCACATAATGTCCTCCTTCCTGCCTGCCTTAAATGACAGGAAAACATGCACACACACACACACACACACGCACGCACGTACACATGCACACACACACACACACACACACACACGCACGTACACATGCACACACACACACACGCACACACACACGTACATATGGACACATGCACATGCACACACGCACACACATGCATTTTCATTTAGAGTCATGAAAACAAGGGAAGAATCTCTGAAAAACAGAAGGCAGGTAGGATTATGACGTCCATGAGGAAAACACAGTCCAAAAGGATCACATCAAAGAACGACTGCAACAGAAGGGAACACTGCAAGTGTAGGTATTCAAAAGGACCCAGTAAATTGGAAAATAAAGATGTGCCATGGGGCGCCGGGGTGGCGCAGTCGGTTAAGCGTCCGACTTCAGCCAGGTCACGATCTCGCGGTCCGTGAGTTCGAGCCCCACGTCAGGCTCTGGCTGATGGCTCAGAGCCTGGAGCCTGTTTCCGATTCTGTGTCTCCCTCTCTCTCTGCCCCTCCCCCGTTCATGCTCTGTCTCTCTCTGTCCCAAAAATAAATAAATGTTGAAAAAAAAATTTTTTTTAAGAAAATAAAGATGTGCCAGGCAAAGCCTAATAAAAGGAATATAGTTTTAGCAATATAAATTTCAGACAAAATACAATCAAGGGCAAAAATTTTCAAAAAAAACCCCGAGGAATATTTCACATTGATGAAAAAAATCTGTCAAGAAGATAAAACACTCATGGGGCACCTGGGTGGCTCAGTTGGTTGAGCATCCAACTTCAGCTCCGGTCAGGATCTCACAGTTCGTGGGTCTGAGCCCTACATCGGACTCTGCAACGATAGCTTGGAGCCTGCTGTAGATCCTCTGTCTCCCTCTCTCTCTCTGCCCCTCCCCCGCTTGCTCTCTCTCTCTCTCTCTCTCTCTCACACACACACACACACACAAATAAATAAACATTTAAAAAAAGAACATAGGGGCGCCTGGGTGGCGTGGTCGGTTAAGCATCCGACTTCGGCTCAGGTCATGATCTCACGGTCCGTGAGTTCGAGCCCCGCGTCGGGCTCTGTGCTGACAGCTCAGAGCCTGGAGCCTGTTTCCGATTCTGTGTCTCCCTCCCTCTCTGCCTCTCCCCTGTTCATGCTCTGTCTCTCTCTGTCTCAAAAATAAATAAACGTTAAAAAAATTTTTTTAAAAAGAACATAAAACATTCACAAACCTTTTGGCACTTAACAACATAACATGGAGGTCTTTAAGACAACCACTAATGCAAATACAAAGAAAAATTCATGAATTCATGTCATAGAAAGAAATTTTTACCATACATCTAGAAATTACCATTTCAAGAAGACTAAAAATATGTAAGGATAGATATTTAATAAAACAATTAAATATGATTTATGTAGAGATTTGTAACTAATAAACAAAGAATACACGTTATTTTAAGCATACATGGAACATAAACTGACCAAGAATTAGATCATGAAGCATATCTCATCAAATTCCAAACAGCAAAAATCACACAGGCCACACGAGCTGATTACAATTTGGTAAAATTAGAAACTAACAATAATATGAGAGCCAATTTCCATCTCTGGCCAATCCTTTCACATAGAGTCCGTAAACACCCTACTATTAACTCTGGGCTTACTTAGAAAAGAAAAAGAGAAATTGAAAACTATTGCTTTAAGTTTGTTTAGTTATTTTGAGAGAGAGAGAGAGAGAGAGAGAGAGAGAGCGCGCGCGCATGAGCGGGGGAAGGGCAGAGAGAGAGAAAAGACAGCACGGGGCCCGATGCAGGACTCCATCTCAGGAACTATGAGATCATGACCTGAGCCGAAATCAGGAGTTGGATGCTTAGCCAACTGAGCCGCCCAGGCACCCCAAGAAATTGAAAACTATTTTAAGTGCTTATTTCCACCACCGGGAAAATGCAAAATGAAACAATGAAATTCTATTTGCTTTTAATCCGTCAGATTATCAAAGGGTTGAAAAGATTAACAATGTCATATTGGGACAAATATGGGCCAAAATGTTGCTGGTAGAATAGTTTTTTGGCCATGTTCCTCTATTTAAAAATTTTAAAATCTCAGACTTTTTAATTCAGCTAATCTACGTGTCCACATCTACCCTAGATATATACTTGCTTTTGTAATACTAGGGACAGGTAAAATGACTTCCTTTGTGATATTGGAGATGGTAAAAAAAAAGGGGGGGGATCATCTGTGGGTAACAAAATTACAAACTCATAGGGAGTTATTGATTAAGGCACATCAACATTGTGGAACAGTACGAAGCCGTTAAAAATGATGTCCCTATGTACTGACATATCCCCAGTTAGAAAGCAAGTTGAAAGTGAATTCTGTGTATAGAATTGTCACATTTATTTTTTAAACTTCATAGTTTTCTCTCAATGTGTGCATGTGTGTGTGTGTTTGTATCTCTGAGTGTTTGTGTGTACGCGTGTTTATGTGTCTGTGTGTATAAATGCAAGCAAAAAAGATCTGGAAGTATGTTCACCAAACCGAAATGGTGATTACTACCTTCCAGGGATTCAAACTGAGAGATGATGAGGTGGAAAAAAAAAAAAAGGAGTCAAGTACGACTTCAGCCCTGTCTATACTGGTTGAATTTTTCAAGACCTTATTAATATATTACCTTTGGGTTTGGGGAAAACACCATGCCCACCAAGGAGCCTCACCTGTAGAAAGAAAATCATTACAACTCAGTCCTATTGGTTGGAAGTCATGTGCCATGTCAAAGATGGTTTCATAACATAAGACCATTCCGTCACGACGAAGAAAGGCTCCCGAAGGCAAATGGAAAACGCATGATATTTAGGCTTCCACAGAACCTGGCTCACGCTTCTGTTTGTCAGCTCTGTTGCCCTGTTTGTATACGTGTCCACTTATTCTGGAAGCTTCCCCCAGTCGTTAGCTCTAACGTGCGTTCGTCTTCCTCTCTCCTCCAGGCCTTGTGTGCGTGCTGTAAAGCTACTGTGTTCTTTTTTTTTTTTTTCCCTCTTTGCCTTCATTAGCTGAAATTAAAATTTTGGCCGTGCAAATTTTTCAAACATGAGAAAGAGAGACTAAGGCAGAAAACTCTGCAGCCCCTGCTGGCTGGAAATCACGTGCATTCCAGAAGCACTGCCGAGCCAGGGCTCAGGGCCGATTCTCATTAAGCCTGCCCTCTCATATGGGATAGATTTGGCCCAGTGAGGATTTCCTCCGCCTCCTCTGTCTTTCAACTGAAGGCAGCTCGAAAAGTGCTTAGTCAGCACCCAACAGCTAAAGCCGGGGCGCCGGGCGCTGTTTTTAAGGCCTAGAGAAGTCAGTCCTCCGGCAGGAGCCGTCCAACTTGGAGACGTTATTAACACCTTCCTACCAACACGAGAATTAACACGCAGTCTTTGCCTTTGCCGTGATTCGATACAAGGTCACTGCCTCTTCTTCCTCCTCAGTGAATCACCAAAGACCGTAATAGAAGGCACATTTAATTAAGCAGACTTTACACAGCTCCGGGTGGGAGTCTGCCCCAAGAGGCTTGTTCAGTATTTCGGATGCCTTACCTCCGTCTGTTAGGCTCCCGCAGCCGCTGCCGTTACCATTATATTTCTTCTCAAAATTGTTGAGCCGCTTCTTTGAAGCCCAGGAAGCTCGGGATAAAGTGGTCAGCTGGGCAATAGTTTCCATGCCGGCTTACTTTCCTATCGTCTTGAGTTTTTCTGATCCTTCTTAAGAGGAGGCTATAAAATATATATATATACTTAAATCATCCAGATGGCTTTAAAGATTTCTGGTTTCTTTCAATTTACATAGTAAACCTGGTTTTTTTTATGAAGGCTTATAGGGAATAAAATAATCGTGGTTCAGATTGCCCTCTTCCCCAGTTTTCTGCTCTTGGCATGATGTATTACGGTCTCTCTAAGCTTATCACCCATAATGGTCCTTGTTCTGCACCAAATTTTAAGCCACGCAATCCTTGAGAAGGCACTTATCACATAAAACAAAAGATGAGATGGCTACGGGAGGGACAAGAAAAAGCCTTCTCCCCTCCCCCTTTTATTTTGCTCTGTATCCTTAGAATGTAGTGGAGTAGATGACATTCTACCCAGAAATCCTGGGTTCTACAGCCAGCTCTGCCTCTGGCAGGTCACATGACCTTGGGCGTGTTTGCATGTTACTTGATCACACTCACCTGCCAACCCTGGAGAATAAACCAGTGCTGCCCACTTCATAGGGCTGAATGAGAAGATGGGGAGCAAATGAGAAAACAGGTGTAGAACTCTTGAACCACAGGCGCGCCTGGGTGGCTCCGTTGGTGGTGTTTCCTACTCTTGATTTCAGCTCAGTTCGTGGTCCCAGCGTCGGGGGATCAAGCCCTGCGTCCAGCTCCTTGATGAGCATGGAGCCTGCATATGATTCTCTCTCCTTCCCTCTCCCTGTCTCTCCATCTCATGCACTCTCTCTCTCTCTCCTTCTGCTTCTCTCCCCCAGTTGCATTCTCTCTCTAAAAAAAAAACACACAGCAAAACGTAAACAGCATTTGAAATTTTATTAGTTGGCAAACATTCCTAAGTGTAATAAAAGCCGAAAAGACCTTAACACAAGTAAATCAGTCCTAAGCAAAAGATTCATCACATTTCCAAGCTTTCCTCCTTAAAATTAGTAATAATAACAATAATAAAAGAATACTACCTGGAAAATAATATGTCTTGGGAAACATTAAAAATGACTCGATAAAGGGCAGCCTGGGTGGCTCAGTCGGTTAAGCACGGACTTCAGCTCAGGTCATGATTTCACAGTTGGTGGGTTCGAGCCCCACATTGGGCTCTGTGCTGACAGCACAGAGTTTGGAGCTGGCTTCAGATTCTGTGTCTCCCTCTCTCTCTGCCCCTCCCTGCCTCCTCAGAAATAAACATTAAATTTTTTTTTAAATGACTCAGTAAGTTGCCCTCCTAGGATAGTGAAAAATCCCTATAACTACTCTTACCATTATATATCTGAAATTATTCTAACACTGAGGCAGAATTATAAAAAAGATAGTTTCACCCCCCCTCAAAAAAAAAAAAAACCTTGGAATTCTTTTCATTAGAAAGGCAGCACTCTATTTTATTTTTTTTTATTTTTTAATATATGAAATTTATTGTCAAATTGGTTTCCATACAACACTCAGTGCTCATCCCAAAAGGTGCCCTCCTCAATACCCATCACCCACCCTCCTTGCCCTCTCACGCCCCCCATCAACCCTCAGTATGTTCTCAGGTTTTAAGAGTCTCTTATGCTTTGGCTCTCTCCCGCTCTAACCTCTTTTTTTTTTTTTCTTCCCCTCCCCCATGGGTTTCTGTTAAGTTTCTCAGGATCCACATAAGAGTGAAACCATATGGTATCTGTCTTTCTCTGTATGGCTTATTTCACTTAGCATCACACTCTCCAGTTCCATCCACATTGCTACAAAGGGACATATTTCACTCTTTCTCATTGCCAAGTAGTATTCCATTGTGTATATAAACCACCATTTCTTTATCCATTCATCAGTTGATGGACATTTAGGCTTTTTTCACAATTTGGCTATTGTTGAGAGTGCTGCTATAAACATTGGGGTACAAGTGCCCCTATGCATCAGTACTCCTGTATCCCTTGGGTAAATTCCTAGCAGTGCTATGGCTGGGTCATAGGATAGGTTTATTTTTAATTTTTTGAGGAACCTCCACACTGTTTTCCAGAGTGGCTGCACCAATTTGTATTCCCACCAACAGTGCAAGAGGGTTCCCGTTTCTCCACATCCTCTCCAGCATCTATAGTCTCCTGATTTGTTCATTTTGGCCACTCTGACTGGCGTGAGGTGATATCTGAGTGTGGTTTTGATTTGTATTTCCCTGATGAGGAGTGACGTTGAGCATCTTTTCATGTGCCTGTTGGCCATCTGGATGTCTTCTTTAGAGAAGTGTCTATTCATGTTTTCTGCCCATTTCTTCACTGGATTATTTGTTTTTTGGGTGTGGAATTTGATGAGCACTTTATATTTTGGATACTAGCCCTTTGTCCGATATGTCATTTGCGAATATCTTTTCCCATTCTGTTGGTTTCCTTTTAGTTTTGTTGATTGTTTCCTTTGCTGTGAAGAAGATTTTTATCTTGATGAGGTCCCAATAGTTCATTTTTGCTTTTAATTCCCTTGCCTTTGGGGATGTGTCAAGTAAGAAATTGCTGCAGCTGAGGTCAGAGAGGTTTTTTTCCTGCTTTCTCCTCTAGGGTTTTGATGGTTTCCTGTCTCACATTCAGGTCCTTTATCCATTTTGAGTTTATTTTTGTGAATGGTGTAAGAAAGTGGTCTAGTTTCATTCTTCTGCATTTTGCTGTCCAATTCTCCCAGTACCATTTGTAAAGAGACTGTCCTTTTTCCATTGGATATTCTTTTCTGCTTTGTCAAAGATTAGTTGGCCATACTTTTGTGGGTCTAGTTCTGGGGTTTCTATTCTATTCCATTGGTCTATGTGTCTGTTTCTGTGCCAATACCATGCTGTCTTGATGATGACAGCTTTGTAGTAGAAGCTAAAGTCTGGGATTGTGATGCCTCCTGCTTTGGTCTTCTGCTTCAAAATTACTTTGGCTATTCGGGGCCTTTTGTGGTTCCATATGCATTTTAGGATTGCTTGTTCTAGCTTTGAGAAGAATGCTGGTGCAATTTTGATTGGGATTGCATTGAATGTGTAGATAGCTTTGGGTAGTATTGACATTTTAACAATATTTATTCCTCCAGGCAGCACTTTAAAAAGTGTTTATTTCAGTTGGAGGTATATAAAATAGAGGAAACTATTGTCTTTTCTTTGAATTTTTCAGTATTTTTTGCCTTTTGTTCTACAGTAATCTGAAATGTCCTAAGTAACTTCCAATTCAAGCAATTCTCTTTGGCTAAGAGCCAGAGGAAAGATTGTTTTGTTATCCTCTAGCTTCTCCTAAGAGCTATCATTTGGCCAAAATTTCCATTTTTAGATTTCATGTCTTTTAATATCAGTCCACCTCTTTTCTAACTTTCCTCCATGATTTTCACAATTTATATAAGAATTATAATAGCAGCGTTATTGAGATGTTTAAAAGTCTTTCCATTTTTCTTTACATAGCAACAATTTTTTTGATGTGTTCTCTTTCCATTGGTCCCCATCTGTATGTATCTTGCACATGATTGTTATACCGTATATACGATAGTTGAAGCTGCCTTTTTCTCACTTAACATTCATTGAGAACATGTATACGTTGAAACTTAAATTGAATAACTATCATTATGATTAACATCCCATCAAATTGATCTCATTCTATGTAACCATATACCTACTGTTAGTACTCTCATCTTATTAACTTTCTTTCTCTTTTTGATAAGGCTGCAAGTGATTTTTTTCCCCTCAATTTGAATAACCTTGGGATAAATTGAACCTAGGATAAATCCCCAGTGATAGAATTTGAAGATAATTATGGTTCTTGTCAAAATACTTATGAGACCGATTTAGAAAGAGTGGCGTCAATCCAGCATTATATGAACAAACCTATCCCACTAGTACATCATCCCTTGAAGGTAGTGGCATATTTTAATTTTTGTTAATTTAATTAAGTGAGACTTCAGCGATGTGACATGCTTTTCTTTGATTACCAAAAAATTAAGGAATTTCTCCATTTTAAAATTTATTGCTAGTAATTCAACATGGGAATTATTTCATTCAACCCTTGCCTCTTTATCTGTTGCAATTTTGTGTTAATTTTCATCAACTTAAATGAATTATTTTTACGTGGATACAAAGTCTCTTTTAATCCTACCTGTGGCAGATTTTTTCCCCCGTCTGAGCCTCGAGTATTATCTTCTCCAAAAGGTCTACTTTTTGTACTATGCGAACTTGATGTCTACGTTAGCTTGAAGCTAAAATATTCACACTCTTCCTTCAGAAGCCGTACTGAGCAAGGCCCTGTTGCCTCCAGAAGGGTTGCATGTGAGACAATGCCAGGTCTTAGCCAAGGATGGCTTTCTGTCTGTTCCATGTGCACATTTTGTAGCTGGCCAGACAGCTTGATAACCAGGGAGCTGGCTCCTCCTTTTCCAAGAGTACTTATGTGTTTGCAGCCCATGTTTCCAGGGTTCTTGGAACCAGGAGGCCACCTCCATCCAATTGAGAGCTCCTTTTCTCTCCCAGAGGCAAGGACCGAGGCTCTAGAGGGGAATTCTCTCAGGATCCAGGGCACCGAAGGAGGCAGCATGGACTCCAGGTCTCCCACTCTCCCCTCTAGGCACTGATCGAAGGACTGTTTATCCACAACTTGGCCCAGTCCTCTGCTGTGTTTAAAGATGTGATTCAAGTCACAAAAATTAAATTTGAGAGATGAAACTTTGGGGCAAAGTAAGTTGATGCCTGAACCCATGGCAGTCTTTCTTCGTTTGTATCACCCGAACTCTCCCATGAGTTACATCCTACTAGTATGCCTCTTTCCCCGGTGAGAAGTCTGGAAACGGATTAGGGAATCCAACTAGGCTGCATAGGACATAAAATATTCCAGGAAAGTTCCTCCCTGCCTTCTCCTGGAAATCTCTAGACAGTGCTTACACTTACCCTTGGGTTGGAGCATATTTTGTTGGCTCTTGTATGTAACCAAATCTTTCCTGCTTCTAATTAAACTTATTCCTTTTAGTATAGTCCTTCCCAGAAACCATATGGCTATTTTCCACTAAAATAATATCCCTTCGTAGTAGTAGTTTGGAGACTTTGAAAATGTTAAAAGAAGACTTTTTATAAACTACTAAAAACTTACAGGCAAGAGCAAAATTTAGGGAAATAAAGCAAAGTTTAATTGTATGCCATTTGATTTTTTGCCATTCTTTCTCTTTTTCCTCAAAGTCTGTGCTACATTTTCCTTGGATGACTTATTGAAATGATAGAATTTAATCTATTAAGGAGCATCCCTATAGTGTAAACAATGCCATCAAGAACAAATTAAACAAGAAATGAAGGATTTGGGGAAAGAGTTTATGACAATTTCTTAAAGCAGTGTGACAATTCTAAAATTTACCTTTGGGAGCCTGAAGACTCATCTTGTAAACAAAGAAAAAGGAAGTAAAAATGATCAATATCACCTTGATATTTCCTATTCGCAAAAGGTAAATTTCTCCTCGTCCATTCTGCTTACAGACAGCCGTGGATGAATACTTAAATGTGCCAAGACACGCATCTGTCCATGGTGTTTGGGATAAATAAGACATTTTATTTTCACTTGTCACTGATTTTAGAACCCCTTGTCTTTGTGAGCTAGTAAATAAGTCAATCTATTTCTAGGCAAGACTCTAGCAAAGCTCAATTTGGGTGACATCATCTCTTGAGAGAATCATGACAACCAGCCAAGTACACCGATATGATGAAAGTGACTCAGCTCTATTCCACAAGAAGATTAAACTTTTCTTATCGACCTTGAGTAGCAGACATTGGCCTAAGAACATATTAAAACTCCCTTTGAAGTCAAGCCAAACTCCACAGCTTGCTATCTATAATTTTAATTTACTTTTCCAGTGTCCATCAGCCTTGATAACTGTAAATACATAATTCTGTTCTCAAATCACTCCCCTCTTAGGCTGGTAGGTTGTTTTCCCTTTGAGGTGATTATAAAATGACCATTTCAGGAGATTCACCTACAGTTCTCTTTGAGGGAAAATGCAACCCTGGCTGGGTTGGATGAGTAGCAGATGGGTGGCTTCCTAGTTAAGTCATAGGGAGCAGGGGTTATAAGTCTTTGTAGATCAGAAAATGCTAAATGCGTTAATTTGGTGGTACCAAAGAAAAGGAAAGAAAAGTTAATGACCCTTGAGTTCTCTTTTTGGCTTACAATTGTGTGTATCAGCAGCACTGAGTTATTTTTTGAAAACCATCAGTCTGACACCAGCATGATGGCAGAACTTTCGGGTAGCAACCACCTATGCAAAATGGTGACGGGGACACCAGAATGCCAAATCCCCTCCTACAACATAGCCTTGGTTTGTTCTCTCAACTAGCGTTTGTCGAGAGTTTCTGTTATAGACCAGGCAGTTAGTATCCTGTGCAGTGTTTTCAGGAGAGGGGGGAAATACTGACAAGTAACCAGGCAGTTATAATCATTGGGATACATGACACCAGAGGGGAATGTATAGATTGCTCATAAGAGGGTCCCGTAGCTGACTACGTGGGGATCGATGAAGGCTTCCCAGCAGAACACTACTCTCAACTAAGAGGTGAAGAATGAGTAAATTAGTGAGGTAGGGAAGGATGGGGATAGGAAGCCAGGCAGATGGGACCAATAACCAAAAACCTGGAGGACTTAAGTAACACAGTAAAATTGAAACAAGGAAAATAAAACTGAACTGGAAAACAAGAGTCCAGGTCGCTAAGGCTTTTCGCAAGGCGTTTAAAATAATTTCCGTACTATCCTTGGGAAACAAAGATCCATTTACATGTTTCAATCACAACAAAGTGTTATCATAGGCATAAAGAATGGACAGGAGAGAGTCAAATTCCAGAAATTCTTTTGGAGATTCAGGGCCTAGGATTAAGGTTTATGGCTCTAACCCTGTTAAGGACAAATGTGCTTGAGATTGAATACAATCAGCTGGGTTCTTGTTTTGCAAAGAGAAACAAGGATTTCAGATTTGGGAAAGGGTGATATTAACCAAAGAGTTCTCGTTACTGATATGGGGGCAAAATGACTTAAAAAGGGGGTGTGAACTCAAGAGCAACCTTTGTGGTTCGCTAAGTTGGTCATTATTTAGTGACAAAAGAGAAAAGGTAGAATTAGCGTGTCGAACTGAGAAACTTCCACAAGGATGGTGGTTGTGGTGGAGCGGGGAATACAGAGAGAGAAGAAATGACCTGGGTGTGATACGAACAATCCCAGGCTATATACTCCATTTGGTGTTGGATGTGAGAAATCCAAAATCGTCTTGGAGAGGCAGAGCCTACTGCGATCAGCGTCCGGGAGTTCTCTCTGTTAGGGTGGCTTGTACAGGAGTAAGCAAACAGCTGTAAAAGGTGGGGGAGGACAGGTGTCTCTAAGGTGCTCCTGCTTCGGTGTCATCAGTCTCTGGGGAGATGACATTATTGGCCGCCCCTGTATCAATGTTGAGTGTGGTCTGAGCTACAATCTCCTGGCATCAAAGACTGGATTTGTGCGGATCTATTTATATTCTCTCACCTAATCTGGCCTAGACTAATAGAACAAATTTTCAATAGACTTGGAGGGTTAACCTAGCTGAGCTCCCGTGGGCTGGAACGAGGGGCCTTGGCCTTCAGCACAATGCTGCAATCAGCTACACTCATCAGACCCATAGCTTTCCATACACATGAGGGAAAAAAAAATAACAGAATTTGAAGAAATGGTTTTTTTTAAGTGAGTTTTAGTCCCTGAAGGATGCAAAAGTTCCAATTTTCTTTGTAAGTGAAATAATAACAGCTGTAAGAACTCGACTGTTTATCAAAGACGGAGGCAGAAGTCATAAGGCTTTATTGCATGGATTAAGTCTAAAAGCTGTATGTACTTTCATGAAGCCTCCTAATGGATTGGTAATGGTTATTATGGATGATAATATTTATTTAGACAAGTTAGAAATACCAAGTTCAAAAGACATTTAAAGCAAAAATGGCATAGACTATTTCACAAATGCACAGACTGAAATTATCTGTAATTTCAGTGAATGGCATAAATTGTATGACACAGAGTTGGCTCTGGCTTTCGTTTTCATGGTAAGGACAGCTTGTAAATCAGTGACATTGACTCATGGGTCTCAGGCACGGTGTGCATCAGTCAAGCACCTGCTTTCCCAATCCGTCAAGTTACATTCGTAACTGAACACAAGTAACAATATTAAACCGCAGTCATCCAAATTAATCTTTCAGTATGGAAAGGAGGTGCATGTTTAAGCTAATAGGGTTCATTTCCTCCTTGTGGTGTATCTCATGCACTGAATTCATAAAAATGGTGCCGTTTCTTTCTGCTGAATATCTCAGAGGTCAACGCTATTTTGGGTTCTGTGTTTGTGGCTTTGTGTGGGCCATATATAGGTAAATTTTACAAAAGGCCACAGCAGATGTGACTTTGAACTGAGGCCATGTGACAAGCAACAGCATGCTGCGTAACCTCACTTTGGGGAAATCCAAGCTTCGGAATGGCCACACAGGATGTTTCATCAAAAGAGGGATTTTCCCCTCTGCTCTGGGATGCACTGCTTCCTCCCCCTTCCTCAACTCTGCAGTGCACAAACATTCTCAAAGCGGCTAACAATTTGTCCTGTCATGGGTGACCGTACTGGGGGATGGGATGGTGGAGATAGAGAATGGGGCGGGGGGCGGTTAGTTCGAGCTCCGGGGTTTAAAAGGAACAGTAAGAACAAAGCTTTGAAATGTGCTGGTCAGCCCATCACATCTCTAGGCTTGCTACTTGATATTATCCAATATTTAAAAAAAAAATCACTGGCTCACAAATGCATCAAACATCATTTTGGAGTTCCCAGTTCAAAACCCTGTTCCAACCCATCAGTGTCTTTGAGTTCCCCTGTCTGTAAATGGATACTGATACAAACACTGAACAAGGTTGCTGTGAGGTTTAAATGAGAGAATGTATGGACATTTGCTGCTTCCCTCCTCCCCCAAACAGGTCTACACCATGAAATTATATGGTTCTGAAACACATGTAATGTGCCCATCTACTCCTTCCCTTTACCTTATAATTTGTATCCATTGGATACCATACTCACTAATCATAAGCCTATGTCCTATGTATTTTTGTTCAGCAAAAAGGCAGTTAAAAGAGGAAGAAGAGATCACAAAGCGAGTACATTATTGAATGAACTTGTGTCAGTGTAACTCCTATAGACAAATGAGCTCTTCATTAGTCAAGGTATTTTGTCAACTTATTTCCGGTCTCCGTTGTTACGTCAGTCTCTGAATCTCTTGAGCTAACCTCGTGAGGAAAATGGAAGAAAGATCTTCAAGTGTGCCTTTCTCTAGGGCAAAACTTTTGGGATTCTGTGTCTCACCTGTAAAGACAAAAATGGAATAGAGTATGAAAAACAGAAATGAAAGTTATCTATATATTGATGGACATCATCTTGAGCTTTCTGAGAATATCCCAGACAGTACAATTCCTTCATGCAGGGTTAATGAATAGTATAGATGAGAAAATTACTAGCGATTGAATTTCTTCAAGGACTGTACTTTAAAACTGTAAATTACCATGAAAATAGCAAGGCTATAACTTGGTAGGTAATGAATTTCCCCAGTTATAGTTTTTATAATATACTGTTAATATGCCTCCATTCAGGCAATTTCGAAGTGAAACTTAATCCTTAGTCTATTACAGAGGGCATATATTCTTTAGTATTCTCATAGGAATTCATTAGAATTGATTCTATGTTTCCTGCATCAGAAGGCAGAAGCTAAATCAGGAAATGTATTGGTGACAATGCTTTTAAGTGTTTTTTATTTGGAAGACATGAGGCTCTTGCTGAGGTTTTTCATCACGAGTTGAAATATCTATTCAGACTGCCACTGCATTCCAGTTCACAGTTGAGGACAGATTACTGTTGCGAATATATAAAAACCTGCAAATGTTTGAAGTCTTATAAAGCGGGGTTGGATACATTTCAGATGGTCCAAACAGCTCCGCTGTCGGCCCAGACCACCTGTTTTCCTCACGCGCGTTCCTTATTTCAAAATCTCATTTCGGCACCAACAGTCCATGCCGCCACGTTCCCCAAAGGGTCCTCCTGCTCAAACTCTGGGGTTCCTGACTACCAGCGCTGTGCAATCACTTCCTCTCACTCAGGACCTCCTCTGCTCTGTCCTTTTTCTCAGGCAGCAACACCATGACCCCCCTGGCTTCTCCTTTCCACAGCCTCCTCTCGGACATCCGTCGGCAAACTCCATTAGATCACTAAAGTTAACCTCAAAAGCCTCCCTCTGCCTTCTCGTCTTATTCTGTCAGATCGGAATACGTACCACATATTAAGCAGAGTTTGTTGGCCAAGTGCGTTTCGAAAAGGCCAGGTTAGACGTCTCAGAGACTTCATTTGGGCAATGTGCTCTGTGAACCCCCCCGCCTCCGAGGGAAGAGCCTGACCTTCCCCACATACACTGGATCCAACACCTTTTTTAAAGAAACATCTTCAGGAAAATGCTGCCTTACTTGAACTTTGGCTTTGCACTAAAGGTGACACATCTTCTCTGATGCCCTCAAGCATTAATGGCTCCTCCAGCCTCCTCTGTCTGGAGGCCAAGAGCTTGGCCGGCCGGCTCTAACTTACCCTTCAAGAACTTCACCGGCTCTCCTCAGCCAGGCCCTTCGTTGTCATCATCTACTGACCTCCAAGACGCTTCCGGCTCGTCTATAACCACTTTGGTGCCTGATGTAAGAATTTTCCTCTCTACTCCTTCACGAACATTCCCTCTGGGCAAATCCAACATTCACACTCACGATTCAGCTAGCGCTAACAACAATGATGGCACCAGTGATAACCAGCATGTCATTTCTGAATATCTACCGAACGCTGAGCACCTTAACACTCCACGTGCATTATTTCATCTCCACAACCATCTCCTCTCTCCCAGACTCTGCCATGCCCTTTTCCTACGTGATGCCCTCCAGGCATTGCCTTGCAAGGCGGCTTCTTGTCACGCGGGCATCATCAGTCTCTGCTGAAGCCGTACGTTGTACCAGACCTTTCTATAGTGTGCTTAATGCAGGGTGGACCCAACAAGCTGTGCATCGTGTGTAGGTAGCTTACAGCAAGGGTGACACTGGCTTCATTTGCTGGCAGGATTATTAAGCGCATTTGGAATCGTTTAGGAGGTCGTCTTTGGGTGCAGCTTCTGCCCAACTTCGGCTGTCATGCTCTCTCTCTCTCCTAGAGCCAGCGTCAAATGTTTGCTGTCATTTCTTCAGTAGTCCTTTCTCTGCGTGCCCAGCACGTATTCTATAAAATCACAAGCCGATGTGATGTGAGGATGGGAAGGGCCCACAAAATTCATACAGGCCAAGCCCTTCATTTTACAGATAAAGAGCTGAGGGCCTGGGGGAACCCGTAAACTGACACTGCCATCAGAAATTGCTAAAAGATCAGATAAAGATAACAGAATTTGCCTATTCCTTTCCAAACAGAGATTTCCTTCATTGACTATATCCTGGACTATGGTCTTATCTGCCAGGTTGTCATGGTTTTAGATCCAAAACTGTTCGTAAATACCCCGTGCACATATATTCCTCTGGATCATTCACTAACTGAGAAACTTACATGTTGTCAAAGGGAAGTAGGGCCGACTGCTTTTCACAGCAGCACAATGAAGCTCTTTCTGTGGGGTGGGACGCTTCGTTCAGATTTACTTTGCACCAGATGGCTGTCCCCCAAAGGCCCCAAATCTTCTGGGGTCATTAGGATTCCAGATGTTGCTGGCTACTGTCGATCTGGGGTGATGCGACTGCCCTTTTCTTCCCGCCAAGTATGTATTCAGCCATTAACACCGAATTCAGAAATGCTGGCTGGCATGCTTCTGATATATTTGATAACTTTCATTTTGGATTTTGGCCCTCCAAACAGGCATTATGCAGCACAGATACTTACTTAGGCTTTTAGCAATTAAAAACCATGCCGTGCGCATAGTGTGTCCTAGAACCATGTTGGTGAACACCTGAGACAATCTAATTCCTAGGTCCCACAGTTCCAAGGCGTCTCCCCCAGAGTTCCAAGGTGTCTCCTTTCTTAATGCATCGAACTTGTTCTGAATCCAATCATTCTCTTTGCGTTTTGCAAAATAATTCATTTCGTCTATTCATCAGTAGAACGTACTTTGATATGGGGGGGGGGGAGCGGTTTTACTTTAACGTGCTCCAGATTGGAGACCCTTATTAAGGCCGGTCTGCCTTATTTCCCAGCCGTGCTAATTAAAAGCACTAATTATTTCCATGTCAGAATCTCAGGACCATCCTTTGATGCATGAAAGTTTGAGGGAATTGAGAAAGAAAAACTGACTGATTTGGGGAATCATGGGATAAAATGAATATTCTTTAGTCTCCATTAAAAAAAAAAAAAAACGAACTTGCATGTCAATTCATTTGACTTGGGTCCCTACTTCTTTAGTTTCAGATCCGTTGTGGATTTCTGCCATGTGGGAAGGAGTCGCCGGAATCCCTTTCTTTATTTTGCAGTTAGTGTAATTAATGCTGAGAGGGAACTTACCTCACCCCTGATGTTAGCAGGCTTCTCAAAAGCAGTTTTCATACCTAATTCGTGTCATTTAGGAAGGAATTAATAATCCAGATTCCCAGGGTCCTCCCTGCATCTAAAGCCAGTGATTCTCGAAGACCTTATGGCCACTTTCCTAATTCGTAAATCACCCCATTTTCTTGCTCTCGTGAGAAATAATCCCGGTGTGCTTCGGCAGGAAGTAAGGTATTTACTTTTCTACGCAGAAGGTGGGAGAATGGAAGAACGATTATCTTTCCAGCTGGAAGGCAATCCTTTCCCAGAGATACATATAATCTCTTTGAAAAAATTCTAGACTCCAGAACAATCATACTCTAAAAAAAGAATTATTAGGTCACATAAACTGAGGGCACCGTCACACCGGGAAGTAAGATTTCTATTCACATTTTTAGGGGTGCAGAATTTTGTGTTATGTGAATTATTTACAGTCTACTTTTCTCAATGGCAAGTTTATTCTAATTGAAATCCTCTGAGACTGCAAGCCCATGGCTTACTAACTCCCTTCAGTAGATCTTTGCTCGAGAGAAGAGAATATTTTGGTGGCAAGCTATTTCAGTGGAGTCAGACTATGTAATAGGATAGAAAAAAACAAAGAGCTAGTAGAAAACAAAACAGTAGAAAAACACCTTCCTAAAATGTATATGTATATGTGTGTGTATATATATATTTATATATACATATATTTATATATATATATTTATATATATGTATGTAAGTGAAATTGGATTTATTTTATTAATATAAGACCAATGAAAATGATGTTGGGATGTGTAGGGAAACCGGAAATAGCACGAATACCTTCTACCTGTGGAGTTAATAGCCTCCTGACTTTTGAGAAGGGGAGAGTTGTAACTAAACAGGCAGTAAACCATCCTATCCTGAAATTAGTATAATCATCTCAAAAACCTTGAACATGAAGCGCGGAGAATAAAGCTATTTCTGATCACATTTGAGTCGCCGGCAAGCTCCCCCCAAATAATCATCTTTTACGGATTTTTTAAAATCACTTCTCTAAGGCTACTGATGAAAACAACAAACTCTGGGCATGAAGCGTAGAAGCAATTATGGGAAGAGAAAGTACCTAATAGTATGCGAAATGTGCTAGAACTGAGTCATATGTAAAAATTTTAAACTTTTTTACTCTAAAATTCTAGTTCCTGGAATCCCTCTTTTCTAACTGACTCACAATCTATTTTGGAAACAAACCTGGCGGTGCTACAACCCTTTTGCCAAAGATTAAAATCCGTCCAGAAAAGTCAGACACTCATGGAATAATTGGGTAATACTGACTGAGGACCCTCACACCCATGCAGCTCTGTGCTAACCACTGAGCATATGGCCGTCAGGTTGACGCTGACCTAAACTCTCCACGTTTCGAAGTTCTGTTTCCTGATGTGGTGTTTGGAAAAATGAATTTGTCAGAAATACCTAGATCACAGTTTAGGTGAGACACTTGATCTTGTTCTTTATTTAAAATATCTACTTTTGGGGCGCCTGGGTGGCTCAGTCGGTTAAGCATCCGACTTCGGCTCAGGTCATGATCTCACGGCTCGTGAGTTCGAGCCCCGCGTCAGGCTCTGTGCTGACAGCTCAGAGCCTGGAGCCTGTTTCAGATTCTGTGTCTCCCTCTCTCTCTGACCCTCCCCCGTTCATGCTCTGTCTCTCTCTGTCTCAAAAGTAAATAAACGTTAAAAAAAAAATCTACTTTTTTTTCCACTTCTAAGACTTCTCTACATTTTTTATAAGGAACTTTATCATTTTGAAGTAACGCCTTTATTGTCTTTTTTTTTCTGCAAAGAGTTTGGAGTTGTTTTCATCTTGATCTTACTTGCTTCTCCTTCTTTTGTTTACAATGGTCAGCTCATTTTGTTTCAGAGTTTACATTAACTTCGGGACTTTAAGAAGATTCTTTCCAGGGACCTGAACCATAGGCCTAGAAGGGACACGAGTGTATCCTTCACCTTTAGGCAAAGGCGCCCAAAGAATATTTTTCATAGCTCTAAAGAAGACTGCACAACATCCACCTGTGTGTCATTTTGACAACTGAATATTTTTACTCCGTCTAACCAAAGCCTTCACGCTTCAAATCTAGCCTGTTTTCCTTGTTTCGTACTCAAGGCAGATGGCCAACCATTTCCGAATAAAAAGCTCTCCACCAAACTCAAGGAATATATTCTGTTGGCATCTGGCTTTTCTTTAAGAAAATGAGTAACAACTCATTTACCTCTCCTCATTGGTCTTAATTTGCAACACTTGCATCATTTTGCTATCACTGTAGTTGTCTTCTAAATAATTTCCAAGTTCTCCAGTCATTAAACATGCACTCCAGGAGTTCAGAACAAACTAAGTTGGGATTACCTAAAAACTCCTTCACGTAATACTCTCAGTCTACATTTATTCATTTTTATATTGGTCCTTTTCAGTATGTTATTATTAAAAACATTTTTTTTTTGGCCTAGATTTGGATCTGTTTTTAATGCAACTGACTTGGTAGACATTTTGTAGAGTACACATTATATAGAAAGTCTATATAGAGTAGACATTTTAATGCAACACTAATACAGAAGTAAGATTTCTCCAAGATGTATTTATAGAAATTATAACCATAACTTTAAAAAAAAGTTTTATTGTATTTCTAGTTAATATTTTTTTCAAGTATTTTCCTCTACTTAATCTTGGATGAATTTTCTAATTCTGTTTTTCCAGTAAGTTCTAGCCAAAAAAAAAAAAAAAAAGAATCAAAATTAGCTGCATAATACCAGCACAATAACTATGCCAATTTAGTTTGGCATCCATGTGATTATGAACAAATTTAGAGCCTTTAGGAATATTTTGGGCTATTTCTGCATGAATTATATTTGAATCCCAAGTTTATTGTTTTCCTTTTCTTTTTTTCTTGGAGGGGGGTAGCGGGGTGGAAAGCAGCCTGAAAATTATTACAATATATGCAATTTGATCAATATGTCTAAAGATTTAGGCCTCCAGAAACAGTAACCTTGTCTGGCATATTCAGTAGCGGTCTTTGGGGAGTTTAACAAAGTACTGCCCGGGCACGTGTATTTCATTTACCTTGGGAGAAAAACCAGGTCCATGGGGAAAGTAGGCAATGGAAATAATGACTGAGGCCCAGAGGACTTAAAGGAAATCTTCATGCGGGAGCCTTGACACTCCCCGTTCCCTGTTCCTCAATGACACAAAATGAACCTGTCATAGATTAATATTAGAGAGTATTACCTCTGCACAAGTCTGAAGAAACTCAAGTACACTAAACTAGAATTGAAGACTCCAGGTAGAGTACACAGGCATTCAAGATTATCAACATTCTATGCTGAAAGATGCATGAGACTACAGCCTCAAAATGCACATCATATATATTGCATATGTATGCAAAATGCATGTCATATATATATTTATATAGTAATACTTTATATTAGGGCCTTTCCAATTGTTTCTCTCCATTTCCAAGATATGTTAGATAGATAGATAGAAAGACACGTAGGTAGGTAGATTTATAGATATCAATCAATGCTAGATAGTTTTCACATTATGAAGATAATATTAAAATATTATTAAAATTTCAGGAGACAGAAACAAAAGAGCAGCATCCATAAGGCCACTACAGGAAAACAATAAACATTGCTCCATGCATTGACTTGTCTATCCTTCTAGACACAACTGAAACACAATTTTGTATTGTGATTTCTTTTATTTAACATAACATGAGTAACATTTCTCCAGACTATTGGAAACACTTAAAAGGCACCGTGTGCACATTGACTGTGCTGTTCTTTAATCATTTTTTTTTATTAAATTTTAGGTTGCTTCCAGTGCGTTGTGATTATGAATAACGTTAAGAAGGCTTTGTGCACACAAATTTATGAATTATTTATTTAGGATAAATGACCTAACATGAGAAAATAAAAGTACTGAACACATTACAACTATTAAGGTATAGTAGCTTTCAGAAGACATTTAAAAATTAAGATACTAGGAGGGGCACCTGGGTGGCTCAGTTGGTTAAGTGTCTGATTTCAGCTCAGATCATGATCTCACCGGTCTGTGAGTTTGAGCCCTGCATCGACCTCTGTGCTGACAGCTCAGAGCCTGGAGCCTGCTTCAGATTTTGTACCTCCCTCTCTCTCTGCCCCTCCCCTGCTCATGCTCTTTCTCTCTCTCTCTAAAAAATAAACACTAAAATATTTTTTAAATAAAATACAAGGAGAAATCTATGAGAATAATACTAATTTTATGAAACACTGACAGCACTGAATATTGTTGTTTAAAAAATTAGTTCTATTTATTATTAGAAATGTTATTTTCTTTTAAAACATAAACATTCTAATCAAATACCGTCGATAATCCTATCCTTTTATGTGGGGAAAAGGGAAACACGTATTATTTAAAATACATTGGTAAGGCATTTTCCACTTAGGTTTTTAATGAGCAGCTTGGATTACTTAAGGAGTGGGGCGATAAATCAGTATACTGTCTTCGGTTATAACCTGCTTCAGTAACCTTGGGGGCAAATTTTCCATAGCATCAAGGGCTAAAGTCTAACTCATTTCGAGGAGAGTTATATAAACTGTTGTGTTCTGGGCTGTCGTCCTCCAGCCTTACTCAGCAGCCTTACTGCAAGGTCAAGTCCTGTTAATTATCATATCAAACTCTTAAAGCCCTGAACTAAATGCCCTTCTGTACATAGACTTTTTAGTGGTTTGAATTGGGGAACAAGGTGTTGATAATAGAAGTGTTGAGTGCAGGAAAGAAATTACAAAGATTCTAAGCAAGCCTTTTCCTTTCCCTCAAAAAAAAATTTTGTTAATGTTTATTTATTTTTGAGAGAGAGAGAGAGAGAGAGAGAGAGAGAGAGAGAGAGAGAGAATGTACAGGGAAGGGGCAGAGAGAGAGCAAGGGACAGAATCCAAACCAGGCTCCAGGCTCTGAGCTGTCAGCACAGAGCCCAATGCGGGGCTTGAACTCACGAACCGTGAGATCATGACCTGAGCGGAAGTCAGAAGCTCAACCCACTGAGCCACCCAGGCGCCCCTCCTTTCCTGACCCTGACCCTGAAGCCTCATTCGCACTATTCACCATGGACACAAAGCCCAGAGATGTAGGTGCAGGTACACACACACACACACACACACACACACACACACACACGCGCATGCAAAGAAACCATTGCAGACACACATTTGGGTATGTATGCATGGAAATTTCCTGGAAGAACCCACAAGAAACTGTTGGTGGTGGCTCCTGGGGCACTAGGGACAGATCTTTCTTTCCCTTCAAAAATCAATTTAGTTTAAAGACAATTACTCCCATGAAAGCTCTGAAAAGATATTTCTTCCATTTCCTTTAAGAAACTAAGCATATGTGACCAATATAAATGGAACTGGCACTTTTGTATGGTTACAGGGTAAACAGCACGGAATGATTTAGCAGATGTTTAAGTAATAGGCTGCTCAGATTCATTTTCCTTTATGCACTTGGGTGCTTCAGGCTTACTCTTGTTAGCTTAAAATACTCGGTGAAGAGTAAGGGAGGTGTAGGGACCAAGTCGAGGCATTAATAAGCATAGTGTGCGTGAGACAAAGCCTTGCCATAAATCTACCCATTGCCGCCCCACCCTCGGTATCTCTCTTCTGCAGCCCCAGTGATTTGTAGCAACCAGCCACAGCAGGTACAAGACGTGAACTTTCATTCGCTTTGTAAACATCACTTGGAACCCCCCTGGGGGACCTTGGGATACATTGAAAACAAGGTGACATAAGCAGTGACCTATCTATGCTTACGTAGGACACACTTCTGGTTTTGAGCAGAATTGAGCAGTAAGATATATACACACACATGTAAAACCACAGTTTATCATTCATTCATGTAACAAGTTACTTGGCTATGTAACTCCTATTGTGGGTGCTAGTATGCTGTTATGCTAAGGCACTGAAATTTAGTGAACACAGCCCCTTTTTCTACAGTGCTTAGAGCCTAGGAATATCTAAATTATAAATCATAAGCAGTAGAAAGGCTTTGCTTTATTCAGGAAGCATATGTTTTTGTACCTTTTCTATTCCCTCCCCTCTTTTTTATTTCTATTACCTTGAAATGGAGATTTTTTTCCCCTAAGTAATTTCTAATCATTGTTTTGTGAAAAAGTATCCTTTTATCATCTTTATTTTCCCACAACAAATACTTAAAACAGTAATATATTTTATACCGTCTGGAAAGAAAGTGAACAGTGATGGTAACAAGAACGAATTCCAGGCACGCCTGAGTGGCTTAGTCGGTTGAGTGTCCGACTTCGGCTCAGGTCATGATCTCATGGTTTATGGGTTCAAGCCCCCTACGTTGGGATCTGTGATGATGGCTCAGAGCCTGGAGCCTGCTTCAGATTCTATGTCTCCCTCTCTCTCTGCCCCTCCCCTGCTTGTGCTCTCTCTCTCTCTCTCTCTCAAAAATAAACAAACATTAAAAAAATAATAATAATGAATTCCAGGAGCACTTGGGTGGCTCAGTCTATGAAGCTGTCAGCACAGAGCCCACTTCAAATCCTCCGTCCCCCTCTCTCTGACCCTCCCCTGCTTGCAGTCTCCCAAAAACAAATAAATACTTTTTTAAAAATAGAATGAATTCCGTTCTTTCTTCTTTTTCAAACAGACCAAGGAGGCAGGAATAAGCCCTAAAATTAAAAAGACTAAATTCCAATTAACATTTCCAAATCAGATCTTATTAATAACTCATGCAGTGTTTGCAACCTAAGTCATTTGACTTTTAAGTCCTGAGTGGCATTATGATGTTGTGGTTAAAAGCCTGGGCTTGCTAGCTGCATTTACCTTTTCCAAGTTACCTTATCTCGGCATTTGTAAAATGGGCACAACGATAATAATCCCTTCCTCAGACGGATGTTGGGAGCACAAAGTGAGTTACGGTGGAGCACTATAACAGTATGCTTTTCATTTCTTCTCCTGCCCTAGAAGGCCGCCCTTGTTTTTCACCTTCTGAAGTTTTCCAGCACACACGTTTCTGGCCTGGCTGAGGGATGAGTCCCTTGCAGCAAGCCTGGGGTAGCTCCTGGACAGGTTTAAAGAGACATGCAGCCCAAGGTCAGGACCGGGAACGAGGGAGCAGGTGGGGAGGGCGGGGGAGGGGGCTGACTCTTGAGGACTGCCCCTGGGCCGGAGGACGTTGGGGCGAGGCAAGCAATCGCATTGCAAAGCTTTCCTACCATTTTTAAGTTGCCCCCCTTTTTGAAAATTCAACCTTCATTTGGTTGCTATAAACCTCTGTTTTCCAGAGTTTTCACACATTTGATTCTGACAGTGCCTGCTTGCTTTTTGAGGTTTCTGTCCAGGAGGGGATCTTGGAGGCAACTCCTCTGCCATTTTGCCAGGGTCACTTGTCTGAATAAGGTCTGAAAGGTTAACTTGTCCATATTTCCCCTCCTTCCGAAAAGGGACAGTAAGAGTGCCTAGAGGGTGTTCAGAGGATTAACTGAGTAATGAGATAATAAATATGCCTGGCCCGTAAAGACTCCATAGAAATATGATTAGTAATTACTTGCTGAAATACAGCGCGACTTTAAATGTCCGCTACTCTAGGTCTAGGAGGAACTGCAATGCCAGATTGCGGGGGCATTCGCTTCCATATTTTAAGACGGCTAAAGGTAGCTTCATCCGTTCCTCAGTAGCGGTCCTATATGCCTTTAAACATCTGCAATGTCTGTTTGATCCTTGACCGAACTCCGGATCCACAATTACGTTCCGTTAAGTATTATATGCTCTCTATACAGAATGATAAAAGAGAGACTCAATTCAAAAGGATTTTCTAGAGCCCACTGCAAAATAGGTAGAAAAGAAAAGGGAGACCGAAAGAAAAAACAAAAGTCAGCTGCATGTGGAAAATACCTGCGAGAAGAAACAGCTAACGCAGGATCTCGTTGGAACGTTCACAGGCTCACGTTGTTATTCTTCTTCCTTCCCAGCAGTTAGTCCTCTCAAGTGTTCTGGCTGGGATCAGAACCTGCACCTCTTAAAGCTGAAATTCAGTACCTGGTAAAACTATCCACTTCTCCACATGCTATATAGACGTTTTTCATCCCTTGGACATTTTCCCACTTATTTCTCCATGGGCCTAATGACCTACCCACTGAATACCAAGGACATGTGGGATAAAGAATCATCGTCGAGATGTATGATTAACTTGGCTAAATGCTAATACAGTTTTGCAGCGAAAACCTTCCATCTCTGCCTTTCAAAACTTTGTAAGAGATGTATTCACGGTGTTTTTGCTTACGCAAAACATGCATTTCATAATTGTCAGGTATTGTTTTTAACATGTGTTTCATATCAGATACAAGAAAGGTCAAATGAAATCTTACAAAAAAAAAAAAAATATTGCCTGGCTCTCCTATAAGTGAGTCTCCCAGCACATCTGGGAACCTCTGTAAAAAATTAACTCAACATTCTGGACTCTTGGGATGGCCAGATTATTAACTGGTTTTGCAGAAGCACTCTGTGAAAGCCAAGGCATATAAGAAATATTTTCAGACCTGTAGACTATTAAATACTGTGTAGTTAGCCCACTGCACGAGAAAAACAGCAGGTAGTTAAATGGAGGTATCTAGTTCCATTCACAGAGGGAAAAAGAAACCACGCCTTTGTTGGCAATTGCATTTGACAATTTAGACTCTGGCTAAAATGTTATTGGAAGATTGAATATCAGACTTTTTTATTAAAAGAAAATAAAACATTAAGAATTATAGCAAAGAGCAAATTATAATCACATTGGCCTTGAATCTGACGTAGCTTCTGTATAGGAAAGCAGTAGGAATATTTTTCCTAGAACCTCATATAAAACCCAGATCCAGGGGCCCCTGGGTGGCGCAGTCGGTTAAGCGTCCGACTTCAGCCAGGTCACGATCTCGCGGTCCGTGAGTTCGAGCCCCGCGTCAGGCTCTGAGCTGATGGCTCGGAGCCTGGAGCCTGTTTCCGATTCTGTGTCTCCCTCTCTCTCTGCCCCTCCCCCGTTCATGCTCTGTCTCTCTCTGTCCCAAAAATAAATAAATAAATAAACAAACAACAACAAAAAACAAAAAAAAAAAAACGTTGAAAACCCAGATCCAGATTTCTATTTTCGCCCCCTTTGTCAAATTCCCTTTTGGAGGTAAGCTTGAAGAGAAAAAATACTAAGAAATACATTGTCGTTTGCACTGAGAGATTATTCAAAACATTTCTCTCTCTCTCTCTCTCTCTCTCTTTCATTTTTATGATGCCAGGAATAAGTGTTTTTTCATCATTTAATTTAGGCTGGACATCATTCCTTATGTTATCCTTACGTACTGTGACCCTGAAATCACCATACTTAGTTTCTTCCCTGCACCCGGTGGATAAATACAACTGAATTCATGTTACTTCTGTTTGGCAGAGGTTGGTTTAAGCATGACAGAGATTCCTGGGCATACCCCAGTCCCCTTTCCCCTTGCATGGGGTCCTGGCACTGGTATTTATTTTTGAAGTTTCTCATTGTAATGTGTGGCCTTGACTGCGAACCACTGGAAAACAACACGTCTTAAATGGGAGAAAGAAAAATCTAGTTGTGGACTAGACACTGACTAGTTGTGGACAAATCCAAATGGTCTATTGAACTGAGACCGAATCCATGTACAGTGTTGAAGATTAGATTTTCTCAGCCACCTATTGTGTTATAGTCAGACATGATGGTCTGAACAATGAAAGTGGCCAATCATTAATAACTTTTTTCCAGCGAATATATTTGGTGGTAGCACAGTAAAGCTTAAACAATTGTCTACACCGTTATGCAAAGAAAAATAAATGGTTTGAATGGAATGTCAGGAGATAAACATCAGACCAGGTGCCAGCCTTACTGTTAGGTGGGGAATAGTTTCTTTCAATGTTACACATTTCTGGAAGCATTAACTACTGAGTTAACCCCACTGTAAATCACTTCAGTACTCCAACACCAGAAACTCAGGAGGGTTAAAACCCTAGAAGAAATGAAGACATGTGTTAAGCCACAATATTTTGCCATAATTACCATCTCCTTTCATTTCTAATAGCTTCAACTGAGGGGGACTTACAGACTTCATGTTTAACGGTTTAGAGATTAATAATTCAATCATTTAAAGCACATGTTTACTGAATGCCTACTGTGCACCAAGTCCCCCTGTGGACTCAAGAAATTTATAAAATACCATACAAAATGAATAAGACAATCATATATAAGGAGGTATTAAGTGCCATGGTGAAATAAAAAGAAGGAAGGACGGCTTTTCCATTTTAAACAGAAAGGGCTTCACTGAGAGGGATGACGTTTGAGCAGATACCTGGAGGAGAGAAGAGTTATGCGGATACCTAAGCAAAGAAAGTTCTAGTCTGAGAGCTCAGCAAGCACGATGCCTAGAAAGAAGTTTTTTTTTCCCTTTTTTTCTGGGACTATTGGCATATAGATAATTTCATTAACAGAGCAAACTTTTTCTATCAAAAGATTCCATTTCTTCTAACCTCCAATATGTTATGATTCTATTAACATTTTGGTTGTATGACTATGGGTAATGACTCCTATCAATTATAGAGCCCTACAGGAAGCTAAGCCTAAGCCTAACAATAACTTGGCCAGTTTTTCCAACAAGGAGACTAAGGCTAAGAGAGATTATGTAACATTCCCAGGGTCATACACATAGCCAAGTCTGGGGTTGCTGTATGTTTTACAGGTCTATCTAAGTCCAAAGCCCATGCCCTAAACAGATTTCTCTAATTATTTCTGCCAACTTTGATCTAACATAAATGCAAGCAATCTTCTCTTAACCACAGGGGAGGTATCATAAACAACATAAATAACTTCTGACTATCTGTGTGACCTTCTGTAAGTCACTTTACCTCTTTCAGAATTTGTTTTCCCATCCGTTAAATAAGGGGGCTGAACCAAGTCATCTGTGAAATCCATTCTACCCACAAAATACTATTATTCTGTGATACGTTAACTAACTTTGGCCCCTTTACCATCTTTTGAGTCCTACCCAATCAATGGTGTTGTCAATGAACACGCAGTGATTGCCTTTTCTGAACCAGGCACAATCTACAAACACCATACCCCCAAATAATTTCAACTTAAGAATTTAAGGGGTGCACAGGTGACTCCTTCGGTTAAGCGTCTGAAACTTGATTTCGGCTCAGGTCATGATCTCACAGTCATGGGATCAAGCCCTTTCAGGCTTGGCACTGAACATGGAGACTGCTTGGGATTCTTGGTCTCCCTCTCTCTCTGCCTCTCTCTCAAAAAAATAAACATTTAAAAAAAAAAGAATTTAATTTGGTATAGAATGTATAAAGGTTTGACCCGAATTCCAGTCAAACCAACTCTGTGCGTCTACTTTGTTTTGTGTTTTAACTTACAACTGAAGATGTGTGATCGTTGACTCTGATGCTATTACTGAAAAATCCCTAAGAAGACGGACTCCCATAAGCTTCTAAAATGACCACATATTGCCTCACCCCCCTACTCATGTCACCCAATATATTGCCTCCACAGTGCTCGTCTCAACTGCCAGCATTAGAAAACGAGTTCTATGAGGGCAGGGATGCATCCATCTGGTTCCCATCTATTCCACTTAGCATTGTGCTTACCATTCAATATGTTATCCACAAATACTCATTCAATGCAACGTATAGTTGAATTAACTTTAAACCTGAGGGTAAATCTAAGTTTTAAGAAACCAATATCAGTGCTCAGCAGACATCTTGAAATGTCGAGCTTTGGACTCTAGCCCTAGATTAGTCACTCACTTAAGCTACTCTAGTCCTCAGTTTCCTCATCTGTGAAGCAAGGAGGCAGGTGACAAAAGATCTCTTCCAGCTCCTCAAATCTCTGATCCTTTCAACTCTACCAACATCTGATTTAATAGAGGCTTAGCCTGGACGTCCTGAATGTATGTAGACCAGAGGTTGCTACTGAGACGCTTGCTGGGCCAGGCAGGAGACATGCATAAGCAAAATGGGGTTGACAGCAAATCGTCCTAAGCAATCCACAGTCACAAAGGCCAAACTGAAAAATATAAAAAGCCAAAAAGAAGGCAAGTGAAAGAAAGCCTCCAAAAGAAGAACATTTGTCTACTTGCTCGGAATCACAGTCTCTTCAGGGGCCGAGAATAGTCCCTTTGTTCCATGTCACGTGGATGTCATTAATGTCAAACAACTGAATGAGGATAAGTCATTGGTTCACCCAGAACTGGAAGACTTGTGATCCCTGGTGAGATTCTTTGACTAATCTCTGGACGAGACTCCTGCTGTCCTTGCAGACACTGTCATCTTCACGAGGGTGGAGGTTGGTGATTCCAGATAGACAGGTCGTGGGATGTTTGTTGTAGTGAAGTCGTACGGATGGGTTCTCATCCTGCCATGTGCAAGATGGAGGGTTCATCCAGAGGTAGAGGCCAGAGAAACCCACCTGCCCACACGTGTGTAAGTGAAGCCTCACCCGGAAGCACCTAAAGATGACACGGTCTGGGTAGGCCAGAGATGCAGCAGGTGCTTCCAGAAGGACTGCAGGTGCAGCACACAAACTAGGGCCCACGTATGCTCCCCGAGCCTGCCATGGTAGCTTAAGCACAGTGGAGAGTGATTTCTTTAGCTGCCAGAGACCGTGGACCGTCGTGACCACATTTGACCATCCTTCCCGGTCACTGAGCTCCAAAGCTCTGAAATATTTTGGACGCCCTCATCTTCCCTCATTTTCAGACATTCACCAAATCTTACAAAATCATTCTGGCTGCCCTTCACACCCATCCCTCCCGTTCCATGACCGAGGTGTCCTTGCTCATCGTGCTCTCATCCACATTTCTCTGGTGGTACAGCAGCCTCCTAATCCCCTCAGTTTTGATCCTTTGTGACTCTGGTCTTTCATACAAACAGCCAAGGCTCTTGAATTCTCTCAGAGTGAAGGATTCATTGACATTCAAAGCCTTTCACCACCTGGTTTCTTCCTAATTCCCAACCATTTCTCCTGGGAGCCTTGTATTCCAGTGAAATTGTTCCACCAACAGTGGCCCAACCCTGCCTTATTCAGTTTGGCTCCCACATCTTTGCCCCTCCCACCTTGGATGCCTTTCTACAGCCTGTCCACCAATCCAAATGCTGCCAGTATTTTCAAAACCTGTTCAAGTCCTCCCTCTTCCTTTAAACCTTGCTCAACAACTTTGCCCTCACCGTTGCTTCCTTTTTAAACTAAGGACAAAATGTAATAGCTATATGACATTCTTCACCTTGGATTTAGAGGTACTTAATATCAGATTCCATAGACATCTTTTTGGGTGTCTGTGTCCTGCTCCCAAATCAGAATACAGGGTTCTAGTAATCAATGAGTTTTTGTTGGGTCCTTATAACAACCAGGGTAGCATCTTGGACTTAAACAAAAGCTTAATAAATATGTGTTGGATATAATAAACCCATCCAAGAGAAAACAGTCAAGGAAGACTCTTCTTCCCCTGGATACACAGAACTGAATTTAAACTTAATATTTGCAGGATGGCTTTACACCCTATGATAACTTCCAGAGGACATTTTCTAAAGTCTCACTAACGCAGTTTGAGAAGTAAAATCTTATTTCCCTCGATCTGAAGTGTTCTTGCTTACTTTTGAACATCACGTAACCTGAGATGGGAGAGAATCAACGACGCTGGTTAATAAGAAACACGCATTGTGACAGTTCTTATTGTATTTTAGGAAGAACTAATGACTTTAGCAGGATGCGTAACTCATACACAAAATATAAATAAATCAAAAGTACATCAGGGACGAATCCATATGTTCTGATTTATTTTTCCTGTGTCATCACGATAGGCAATTTTTAAATTATTTATATATGCATGCATATTTCTTTATTGTGGACCAATGTTCTTTAAATCAGGATAAGATGGAGTGAAGAAAGGTGACCATAGCTATTTTCTTTCTAGCAATCCTACAAATATTACAGCTTATCATTAATTGAAGGCATTTTGTAAAAGTAAGATTTGGCTCATTATTCATGTCAGTGGAATCTCTAATGATTTATTCCCAGGTTCATTCCCCAGAGCTTGCTCAAGATTTCTGAACATCTGACATCTCCCTAAATGGGATATTCTGATACAACCTACCTTCTAATATTGAACTACTTCTATCCTTGTTCAAATGCCCTTATCTTTCTAATGTTCTCAGGTTATAGTAACTTATGAAAGTACTTCTAGATCTCAAAAGTCTAGGGAATAAGCATTCAGCAATGACCTTCCAGAAGTAATCCTCTTTCCTTCACCTTCAACCTCCAACACTTTCAATTCTATCAGGTCAAGAAGATTTTCCCTCCTTTGCCTCCAGGGACACATTAGAGATAAGTTGAAAGAGAGCACTACTCGTATTAGAAAAATATTTTTTTAAGATAGCCTCTCCTCAAAATGTCTATAAGGATTTAAAATAAATGAGACCAAATTCCACTGACTTTGCAGAACTCACAATTTTAAGGATCTCTTTTTAAATCATCAATTCCAAATCGCTCTGTATGTAAAACCATGCAAGTGCTCTTTGTGTTTTTCAAGATGTTTATGCTGTCACTTATTAAATAAGTAAGCTTCACCAGCCTTCGTTAAGCTTAATATACCTAATTGTTGAAATTGTTAGTTCCACTAATGACACGTGGTTATACAAAAAAGAAACATGTCGTCAGTTGAAAACGTTCTAAAGAAACTATAGACCAAATGTCACAATGTATGGTGTTTGCGTCACAACATTCCAGCCTGAAGAAGAGGGGACTAGATGAACTAAGATTAGTAAAATGGCAAAATGTTGAAAATTGTTAACAGCCGGCTGATAGGTACAAAAATGGTTATTATACTGTTTACTTTTGCGTGTGCTTGAAACGTTTACCTCAGTAAGGAGACCTCATTTCATGAGGAACAGAGAAAGGAAGGAGCCTTGCCAACTTGGAAACGGAAGCCTAAGGTGAGACAGAATAGCCACTGTCAAATATCTGAGGTATTGTTTCTGAAGAAGAGCAGATATGTTCTACGTAACTCAAGAGTGATCTAGAACCAGTGGGCAAAATTTCAAGGATCCAGATTTCAATTCAACTTGTAAAGAACTTTCTAACTTTCTAACAGTTAGAGCTGTATTTTAGTGGAATATGTTATTCCTTTGAAGGAATTTATACAGAAGGCCACTTTTTGAAGTCTGAGGGATTTTTGCATGCTCAAAATGTCATCCATGGAATGGTGCTGGTCCATTCACTGTTCTTCCCCCCGCTTGGGATTACATTTTAACGATTCTTTTTTCACCACAATTTTACTTCTAAACTCATACTTCCTATCAATTAAAAACAGATTAGATTACCAGAAAGTTCCATTAATGAAACGTTGACTACTTCCATTTTTATTTATCAAATAGGTTACGTCTCTGATATATGAACAGATGGAGGATGGTGACCTCCCCATAGGGTTTTGTTTGTGTGGTAAGAACAATTACCATGACATCCTCCCTATTAACAGATTTTTCAAGGTACATCACAGTAATATTAACTATAGGCACAACGTTGTTCAGCAGATCTCTAGAAGTTAATCGTCTTGTGTAACTGAAACTTTATACCCACTTCTTCCACTTCCTACTTCCCCAGCTCCTGACAACTGCCATTCTACTCTCAGATTTTACGTATTTAACTACTTTAGATACCGCTTAAATGTAATACCATGAAGGACTTGTCTCTCTACGTTTGGCTTATTTCCCTTAGCATAAGGTCCTCAAGGTTTATCCATACTGTTGCAGATGGTGGGTTTCTTCATCCATTCATCTGTCCATAGGCATTGAGGCTGCTTCTATCTCCTGGCTGTTGGGAATAACACTGCAGTGAACACGAGGGAGATCCCGATTTCCACACATTCTTTGATTGTGGTTCACAACAAGAGAAGGAGCTCGTGCCAGACTATAAACTGACGCACTGCTTCCTTTATAGGTAAAGACCTGCTATGGAAAGAAAACATCGGCAGAACTAAACTACTTACTGACATTCTTGAGTATTTTGAGTATTGCTGCAGTGGAAGGAATTTATCCATTAAATAGTCATAGAGATTTTTCACGGTAATCAAACTATAGATACAAAATACCTATAAATGGAATGTCCTTTTTAACACTGAGATTTATATTTCTTTGACTGAAAATATATTTGCAAGCCACACACTGCATTAGTGTAAAGTTGTGTAAAAAACCAAAGGGTCATTGCTGCTCCCTGGAAATTATTGTGGAGAATCTATTATTTACATATGCACTAGGCAGAACTGTGAGGTTGAATGCATTATGTATATAGCATATACATATATATATATATAGCATATACATATATATATAGCATATACATATATATATAGCATATATATATATATATATATATATATATATATATATATATATAGCATATGTGTGTGTGCTCCTATTGAAAAAATAGATTCTGTTATGATTACAAAAATAAGAATTCTTTTTATTTTTTTGTTTCAAGTTTTTATTTAAACTCTAGTTAAACAGAAAGTGCAATATTAGTTTCAGAAGAGTTCATTTTAAAGTGCTACTGAATTTAAAAATAGCTCTTCCTTATTACGTATTCCCCCAAGCGTATACACTAAAAGTAGCATTTCTATTATGGAGAAGTCCAAAAACACTTTTAATGTGCGAAGTGTCCTCACATTGACCTACTGCCAATCATACAGGGCCTCTGCATGTGGCTGTATAGTTTACACACTGCAAAAAAAGCACGGGGTAAAGGAGCGAGTGGAAGCTTAGCGCCAGCCCCCATGTGCTTATCCGGCCACGAGCCCTGACAGCGAATCGACATCAGGTCAAGGATCACCCACAAGCCCAGTGTGCCCAGCACTGAATGGATGTTCCATATGTGCTAGCCTTGGAATCCTGCCTATAGAATTGTAGGTCTGAAACAGCGAAAACGGTGACTCCATTTTCACATCACTTCTTTTCTCCTTATGTTTTCAAGGCGAAAGAGCCATGTAATCATGCCAGCATCCTGACCAAGCCTGACCCAAGAGCCTTCTGGACTAATGATGATTCAGGTATTATTGGCAAAATACACTCAGGCCCCGCGATGTACAGGAAGCATTCTGTAGTAAAGCCCTACCCAAAGGCAAGGTTTGGGGGGAAATTGTGTTTTGCTTGTTTGTTTGCTTATTTATTTATTTGTTTATACCTAGTCTAACACTTGACTATACTTCACGATCAATTTTACATGTATGTGTGTGTCACAAGTCCCTTTAATTTATCTTCTTGGTTAGTGTCTAAAGCACCTATATGATCAGGGGTAGCTTTATGGAGCGTGAAATACCTTCAAGTGTTGGGGGCAACTTAGGAATGAGTCTCTTTCCTGGAGTGGAGGACAGAGGTGAAGGATAAGGTGGGCAAGTACACTGGCCCAAGTTTCTCTTCCAGAGGAAAAAGAGGGTTAAAAAACCCATGGTGAGCCACACTTGAGACTACTTAATGGAGGGCGGGCATGACTTATCCTATCAATCCAGGGGTCTAAATCTACTCAGAATCAGAGGCATGCCACTTTCTGAGATCAGAGAATATGCTTCAGGTTGTGTAATTTAAAATTACCCTCAAAGAGTATGGGCCGTTCTTACGGGAAATAGAAGACACTTTTTTTTTCCTTATTTTTATTCACCGTGGAGACACGAGGCCTAATTGCATGAGGCAAAGACCCACTAGAAATAACAGAAGAAAGTTAAGCCAAAGGAGCTAAAATACTTAAGAGAGTGTTACTAGAGCTTTCACCTTTTCTAATTAAATAGGATCTAATTAAATAGAGAGCAGGAGGAGAGTAGTAGAGACGATACCTAATATTTGCATTAGGCCTCACGGCTTTATGAAGGAAGTGCTTTCACAAAAATCTAATATCGTGGGTGCGGCAGCCCTGTGAAATAGGAGGGGTGGCCTATCCTCACTGTCCCTGGGTGAGAGATAAAATCAGATCTTGAAAGAGGTTAGCCGACGTATCCAAAGCTCACCGCCAGAAAATACCAGGGCTGGGAGTAGGTCTGAGAGCCTGCTGGCCCAATTCTATAACACGCTTCCTCAGAAGAAGAAACTGTCTTGTGAGAAACAACGTGGGTTAAACCCTCGCTTTAATCTTTTCTCTATAAAAGGGAGTGAGGGACTATGCCTATTAGCAGAAGCAGGATGGGAGTATAAAACTCTCTGGTGCCTTTTTTCCAAAGACCAGGCTCATAGTCTAAACTTCCTATCAATATCGTCAGTGAAAAAAAAAAAAAATTGTTCTGTCTTGTTTTCTGCCTTTTGAACAGAGATGAAAAACATGAAAATGAATTGGCCTATTTATGCCATCATCTTGGGCCAGTATAGTCCCACCACAAAATAAACAAGGCAGCCTCTGGCTAATACCCCTACTCAGACCTGCAGCACATACGGCGTGAGGAAGCTACGTAGAACGAAACATCACAATTAAAAAATAAATGTTCTTAAAATTATGTAGAGACTGGAATGGGGAGGGAATCTGTCCAGGACAGGTCTAGAAAACAGCGTTCGTGCACTTGGGGGGCTGGGAAAATTATGTCGCGACAAAAACTGATGCAGAACATGAAAAGAAATAGTAATGGAAATACTTCAGATCCGTTCATTTAAAAAACTTTTATTTTATTATTTTTGTGTCTTCAATGGGGTTACAAAGACACCGCATCCCTTCTGCAGCACCTTCTCTAATGAGGAGCTTCCCCAGTAACCAATTCCTACACTAGGGTCTATGTCTAGTGATTTTGGGGGCAAAGGAGAGGGGCTGGGCTCATCGTTCAGTCAATTCCTGATAGGGGTATTAAAATCTGTATCTATGGTGGTAGAATTATCATTGGCTTCTTTCACTTCAGTCGATTTTTGTTTCATGTATTTCAAAGCTCTAATATTAAGCACATAGATTCTTACAATGGTTACGATTTCCTGATGAATTGATCATGTCCCACTCTATCTCTGGTAAAAGGCTTTGTCTGAAGTCTGTTTTTTGCTGACATTAATATAGCCAAGCCAGCCTTCTCATGTCTATGCTTCACATGGTGTATCTTTTCTATCCATTTGCTTTCAACTTATCTGTGTCTTACAGTTAAAGTGCGTCTCTTCTAGTTGGGTTTTCCTTCTAAATCCAATCTGGCAATCTTTGTTGTTGTGGTTGTTGTTATTCAAAATGTTTATATCTATATCTACATATAGATATATCATAGAACATTATTAAGCCATAAAAAGGAATGTATAGACCACATCTTTTCTATCCATTCATCTATGAATGGACCCTTAGACTGCTTCCGTATGTTGGTTATTGTAAATAATGCTGCAATAAACATAAGGGTGCATATATCATTTCAAATTAGTGTTTTTATTTTCTTTGGGTAAATACTCAGTAGTGAAATTACTAGATCAAATGATATTTTTATTTTTAATTGTTTGAGGAACCCCCATACTATTTCCCACATTGGCTGCACCAATCTACATTCCCACCAACAGTGCATGAGAATTCCCTTGACATCCTCACCGACACGTGTTATTTCTTGTGTTTTTGATTTTAACCACTCTGACAGGTGTAAGATGATTGTGGTTTTGATTTTCATTTTCCCATGATGATTCGTAATGTTGAGCATCTTTTCAAGTGTCTTTCGGCCATCTGTATGTCTTCTTTGGAAAAATGGCTGTTCAGGTCCTCTGCCCATTTTTTAATCAGATTATTATTATTATTATTATTACTATTTTGGTGTTGAGTTGTGTAAGTTCTCTATATATTTGGGCATTAACCAAAATATATATATATCATTTGTAGATATCTTCTCCCAACTAGTAGGCTGTTTTTTTTTGTTTTGTTTTGTTGATGGTTTCCTATGCTGTGCAAAAGCTTTTTATTCTGGTGTAGTCCCAATAGTTTATTTTTGCTTTTGTTTCCCTTGCCTCAGGATTCATCTAGCTAGAAAATGTTGTTAAGGCTGACATCCAAGAGATTACTGCCAATGTTCTCTTTAAGGAGTTTTATGGTTTCAAGTCCCACATTTAGGTCTTCAATTCACTTTATGTTTTGTATAGTGTGCATAACGGTCTAGTTTCATTCTTTCATATGTAGCTGTCCAGTTTTCCCAGCACCATTTATTGAAGAGATTGTCTTTCCCTATTGTATGTTCTTGCCTTCTTTGTTGTAGATTCATTGGCCATATGATTGTGGGTTTATTTCTGGGTTCTGTTCTATTGATCTGTATGTCTGTTTTTGTGCTAGTACACTATACTGTTTGGATTGTTACAGCTTTATGGTATATCTTGAAATGTGAGATTGTGATATCTCCATCTTTGTTTATTATTAAGTTTTCATTTTAATTTAGTATACTTAACACACAGTATTATATTAGTTTCAGGTATACAATATAGTGATTCAACACTTCCATACATCATCGAGTGCTCATCACAACAAGTGCACTTTGTAATCGCCATCACCTTTGTCACCCAAACCTCTACCCGCCTCCTCTCTAGTAACCATCAGTTTGCTCCCCTATAGTTAATGTCTGTTTATTGGTATGTCTCTCTCTTCCTCTTTCCTTTGCTCATCTGTTTTATTTCTTAATTTCCATATATGAGTGAAATCATACGACTTTTGTCTTCTTCTGACTGAATTCTTTCGCTTAGCATTATACTTTCTAGTTCCACCCATGTCATTGCAAATAGCAAGATTTAATTCTTTTTATGGCTCAATAGTATGCCATTATATACATATATAATATTATATTATATAATTATAATATATAATTATAAAATATATATAATATATTTAATAAATATATATTTAATAAATATAAATATATTTTATACATAATTTGTATATAATGTATAACATGTTTATATATAATATATATTATATATTATATAATATATTATATTTATATATAATATATATTTATATATAATATATTTTTATATATAATATACAATATCTAATATATATTTATATATAATATACAATATCTTTTTTTTTTAATTTTTTTTTTCAACATTTATTTTTGGGACAGAGAGAGACAGAGCATGAACGGGGGAGGGGCAGAGAGAGAGGGAGATACAGAATCGGAAACAGGCTCCAGGCTCTGAGCCATCAGCCCAGAGCCTGACGCGGGGCTTGAACTCATGGACCGCGAGATCGTGACCTGGCTGAAGTCGGACGCTTAACCGACTGCGCCACCCAGGCGCCCCACAATATCTATTTATATATAATATATAATATCTATTTATATATAATATATAATTATCTATTTATATATAACATATAATATATATTTATATATTATATAATATATAATATATATTATATATTATATAATAATTATATATTAATATATTAATTATATATTATATTTTATATAGTATATAATATATAATATATAATATATAATATTATATATTATATATTATATATATACACCCCCTAATACTCCCTATTCTTTATCCATTCATCTGTCAGTGGACACTTGGGCTGCTTCCATAGTTTGTCTATTGTAAATGATGCTGTAGTAAATATAAGGGTGCCTGGTGATACCTCTACCTTTGTTATTTTTTTCTCAAAATTGCATTCGCTATTCAGGTCTTTTGTGGTGCCATACAAATTTTAGGATTATTTATTCTAGTTCTGTGAAACATACTACTGGTATTTTGTTAGGGACTGCATTGCATCTATAGATTGCTTTGCACAGTATGGATGTTATGACAATATTAATTTGTCCGATCCATAAGCACAAAATATATCAGTATAATGTGTTGTCCTTCACTGGCTGCTTTGATTTTTTTTTTTTTAATCTTTGGCTTTTGTCAGTTTGACTATGATGTGTCTTAACTAGAATCTATGTTCTTTAAGATGTAGACCCCTCAGGTTGAAGAAGTTAAACATCCTTCTAATCTATTAGTAACTTGCTTCGAAATTGAACCTGAGGGAGGGAGTTATTATTTATTTAATGTTTATTTATTTACTTAATGTTTATTTATTTAATGTTTATTTATTTGGGAGAGAAAGAACCAGTGGGGCAGAGGCAGAGAGAGGGGGGAACAGAGGATTTGAAGCGGGCTCTGTGAGATCATGACCTGAGCTGAAGTCGGACGCTTGACTGAGCCACCCAGGCGCCCCAGGGTGCAATTATTTCTGCTGTGGTTTCTGCACGGCAGCAATGTTGTCCTTCCTCAGCATATCACCACTCTAACCAAAACTTTTCCTAAATGCCTTCAATTCTGTAAAGGGTAAACACAAGCTGAAGCAACTTTATAGCCATCCTTTTGCAATACACAAAGGTATGAGCCTTTAGGTGGCTTCTTCACAAAGGTAATATTCCAGTCACAGTATGAATTTTATGCTGTGGATTTTTACCGAGTCCTGAAATAATTGTGATAAGATTATTCCATCATTTCCTACGGAAAATACATTTCAGCAAATTGCCTATTTTCATTCGAAGCCAGCCGTCATCAGAGGATTTTACTTACTCAACATAATGTATAGACTCTTGAAACACAGTTTAAGTAGAGTTAAATATTAGGTGTAACTAGGCCACACAGTTTGATAGAAATAAATGTTAAATTTTAAAACTAGTTTGTTTTGAAGTAAAGAATTATTGAGGGTTCATGCACCTTGAAATCAGATGAGAGTGTCTAGATTTTCATACTGTCTTTATTTTATATTTAATGATTTATTTTGAAAGAGAGAGCATGCGAGAAGGGGAGGGCGAGAGAGAGAGGAGACAGAGAATCCCAAGCAGGCTCCGCACTGTCAGCACAAAGCCGGATGCAGGGCTTGAACTCATGAACCAAGAGACCATGACCTGAGCCAAAATCAAGAGTCAGTCGCAACGGACTAAGCCACCCCGGCGCCCATCACACTCCCTGCCTTTTTGCATGACTGTCGGAGGACAGAACTGGCTTGCTCAGTTACGATGTGCAGATACGGTAGTTGGAGAAACAAAAGTAATTTTCAAAAGCTTTTGAAAATACCATAATATAGAAGTAGCATTTCATCATAGGAGAGAAATGGAAAATAGAGAAAGGAAGAAAATTAATCACCCGTAATCCTACCACCCACACTTGTTTTCGTTGGACTGGACTCTCCAGCATTCTCAGCATTTGTTCTGACAATGAGCAAACAGGCTTCACAAGTTTAGGCTCTGTCCTATTTTCTTTGTTTTTAGGCTTTGAAACCTGAGTGGTTTGTTTTTGCACACCTTTGGTTTTCAATTGCTGGTCCTGCTGAGGCCTGTGACATTCTCTTAAATTAGAATCTCAAGGTAGGATGAGTTTCTCCACACTTTCAAAATATGTGTTTTTCCCAGTACTGTTACTGATAACACGGATAATGCTCTTTGCTTAGAGGAAGTCAGATAATAAAGTGATTAAACAAAAAGGTTTCCTTTGCAAAGGCCAGGATTTTAACTGGACACTTGATTTGCCAGGTAGGAAAATGTAACCCCTTGATGGTCTTCCTGGGCTTTTATTTTAAGTCACGTTTTCACAAGAAAATGGCATTCTACCTCTGAGACTTTCAAAATGTCTACACTTCTCTCAAGCAAAAATTGAAGAGCGAGCATCAGTACTGTGCACATTTTTCCCAGAGGAATAAAAATGAATTTTCTCTTACATTTTTCAGGATCATGCATTGTTTCTTTACAATTTCTAATGAGTCATCACATTTTAAAATTCAGCCCAAATTTCTGGGGATGCAGAAATCACTCTAAAGTGGTATATTTGTATTTATTGAGCAGCCATAATAGCTTATGTACCAAATGTAGAAACAAAATGATTCATAGTTTAAAAACATATGGACTGCAGAACTATTTCAGTCTTCCAGAGAATATGTAAAATTAGATCAGTGATTTAATATAAAGAGAGGGAGGACTTCATTATGTAGATTTTAAAAAGCGAAGAAATCTAATTTCTAGATTTTTTTTTCTTAAAAAGCAAAATACTCTCATGTTTCTATCTAGAAAACAGTTGTTTCATCCCTCAAAGTATGGCATTATCTAACAAAAAAGAAAAATGTGATACAAGTTCGACATGATCTGCTTACACAGGAACTCGCCATCTGACACCAGTCAACTGGGTGTAGACTTTGCCTCTTGCGATTAAAGATAAACCATTTAGTAAAAATCTATGGATACGTGAAGATCTTTTAAGTGGACTCACCTCATTTATTCAGGTCGGAACTACAAAACGGTAGCTGTCCCAGTAATAAAGGTCGTCTTACCAGAGTGAGGAATCCCGGAGTTCACGTAATGCCACCAAAGGCAGCAGCAGTGGAACTAAGGCTTTGGAAGGACCAGGGAGGGACACAGTCGTAAGGACTCTGCGCTCGACGCACTTTTGACTGCCCCTGTTTCTCTAACTCAAACTTGTTTCAATGTCAAACTGGGTATTAATTCCCCTCCGTCATAGATCCGGGAGCCACAATCATCCTTGGTTTCTAAACCACATCTCTTCCAGCCCACTGGACTCACTCACATCAGAGCCGACCAGCAAGCCATGTAGCCATGCTTGCCAATGAGCATGCGTAGAGCAGCAGGAACGCCCCTCCCCCTACACACACGCACGCACGCACGCACGCACGCGCGCGAGGTTTACCGCCCCCCACCCCCCCACCCCACCTCCCCGCTGTGGTCAGTGCTGTGGGCTCCTGAGTTGGCCACCACCTTCAAGGCTTATTACCCGTGTGACCTGGACAAACATTTTTACCCTTCTGTACTTCCTTTTCTTTCGCCTGCAAAAATGGAATATTTATGCGGACCACAGAGTTTGGGGAGGGTTAAAGGAAATAATGCAGGTCAAAGTCGTCAAAACAATGTCCGACATATAGCTCATGGCCAATTTATGTTAGCTCTTCTTACTTGTAGACAGAAATGTGTCATTTATAGAAACCTGAACACAGAGGCTCCTGCTCTATTTAGGGTTTACAAACCATGGGTCGAAAGAAGAATACATTTTATTTCGTCACTGCTGTTACTATCTCCTACTTTACTGGACCTGAAGCTTGTTTTTTTTTTTTCTCCCTGAACCCTGAAGCTCATTATTCGCTGTTGACTGCTATCTGGCTCCCCAGACATAAGACTGATAAGCTTCCTGAAAATAGACATATGGCTGGACATAAAATCCTCAAGCTGGGGAGAACCTTGGACGTGGCCTAGTCATTTAGATAAAATATCACCTTCCATGAGGATCTGTGAAGCAAAAGACACTTCCTTTATACCTGACTTTAACCTTTTACAATGTTTTAGAGGGTTCCTAGTTCAAGGACAGGTTATTTATTCCAGTGAGTAGCAAAATATCATTTCAAAACTCCTCTGTTCAAAGATAGAGTCATGCTAGGGGCACCTGGGTGGCTCAGTGGCTTAAGCGTCTGACTCCGACTCCGGTCATGATCTCGCGGTTCGTGAGTTCAAGCCCCCATTGGGCTCCGTGCTGACAGCTCAGAGCCTGGAGCCTGCTTCGAATTCTGTTCTCCCTCTCTCTCTGCCCCGCCCCTGCTCATACTCTGTCTCGCTCTGTCTCTCAAAAATAAATAGATGTTTACAAAAAATAAATAAAGATAGAGTCATGCTCATCTAGCGTTTAGGTTTGACGGCTAAAGTTTATCAAATCCGATCCTTCTGATTGTCCTGTTGCCAAGTGTGTGAATATGTGACTGCAAGGCTCAGGTTAGCTCAGCACGGAGAAGCTCCCCGTCTCTTTGCCTCGGAAGGTGTAAATTAAGAGGTTAGCTTTCTGAAGCTTTGCAGTTGGAACAAAATCCGTTTCTGCCCTTGTTGAACTCAAAATGTTCTCTTCCTCTTTGTTATGACCCAAATTACTTGTTACTTCTGCTGTTTTACCCAAGGCTAAACTAACAGTATTTCACAGTAGCTGATTTCTCTGATTCCCAGGGCTCTTTTTACATGTTTTCACACAGTGTTTCCTTGTGCCCATTTTATCCAGATCATTCATTTCATGTCTAAAATCTTTGACTTTCCTAGCATTGAAGGGCATTTTATTATGGCTAAAATTAAACCAGAAAATTTTCTCACTGAAAAAAAGGAAAGGAAAGTAGATTAAATTCAACTTCATAATTTTGGCAAAGTTACTTTTCTTACACTTTGGTGGATATTTTATTAGTTTGCATCAGACTAATCTAACAGCAGATTTTTTTTTACATTTATTTATTTTTGAGAGACAGAGCATAAGTGGGGGACAGGCAGAGAGAGAGGGAGACACAGAATCTGAAGCACGCTCCAGGCTCTGAGCTGTCAGCACAGAGCCAGACGCGGGGCTCGAACTCACAGACCGTGAGATCATGACCTGAGCTGAAGTTGGACGCTTAACCAACTGAGCCACCCGGGTGCCCCTAACAGCAGATTTTTTAAATGTAGTGGATTTTCGCTGCAGCTGATGTTAAAATGTCCTTGTGTATTCTGTTATTTTCAACATGCTGAGATATTCTGCCTCTGACGGCTTTTTTTTTTTCCCCCAAGAAGAGTGTCCTATAATACATCATATGTAATACACGAGACAATTATTTCGGGAGGTTATATGTCCGTAACAGGAAAAATAAATGAAAAGGGGGTTGGGGGTTATTGTCTTAATAACAGAAGCATTTTGTTTAGCCAAATATAAATATAGTTTATATAGTTTATAAAATATTTATAAACATATATATATTTATATATATTATATATAAACTATATAAACTATAAACTATATTTATAAACATATATATAATATATATAATTATATATATTATATAAATATATATATGTTTATAAATATATAAATATATAAATATATAAAATATAAATATATATAATATAAATATATAAATATATAAATATAAATATATTATATATATAATTATATATATAATATATAAATATATATGTTTATAAATATAGTTTATAGTTTATATAGTTTATAAAAATATTTTAGGGAAAATAATTTTTCAATTTTCAAATTGTACGTTATAAAGAGAATAGGTCAGTGACTAATAAATGAAAACAGGCTACCTCGGGGATGAAATGTTCCATGGAAAGGGACAAGTGCAGGATAGAGAGGGAGGTATTGGGCATAAAGGGTGGATGCATGGGGGTAGGAGGAGCATGAAGATATGGAGAAGGTTTTATACGTGGGATGCTCAGAAATGAGACTAGAAATGGAACTCAAGACGGGAGCCTTCGGCAAAGCTCATTTGTAAAATGAGAGGTAATGGAAGTAAATCAACTCTAACAGAAACTCATTGAACAAGGATGCAAGTGGACAGCGAAAAGCGAATGGAAATGGATTTAGAAAAGAAAAAACATGGCTCCTTGTGGGCTAGGGACCTTGGCAATGGACTTTGATGAGCAGTGTAGCTCTGGGAGACCACCATTGCCTCCTCACAAATACGTGGCCATCACCTCTTCCACTGATTACAATTTTGGCTCCGAGAGGACAATTTAATATTAAGAGTTCAGCTGCACTGTTCTTGTAGGTATTGAGTTTGAAAACTTGAGTTTTCAAATTGTCCTCCCACACCTCCCCTCAGCTGATCTTTCCAGTTGCCCTGAGGGAATGCTCTGGTTTCTCTTCAGATCGCATAAATCTTTTACCACTTGCCCCGTGGGATTGGCAAAATGGGTGTTAACCCAGAGGATACTTGAAGAAGTGAAGTGCTTTGCCCAAAAACGAGATATTGAGTCATCGATACTAAAATACACTGGAAATTCCTCCAGTTCTCTTGCTATAGCTTCACGGAGGTTAAGAGGGAGCTTTGCAATGAAAGTCGCTTGAATGTGGACGCAAATGTTTGAGGAAAGAGCAGAAAGTCAAGGATGAGATGTAGCCTTGCCACGGGGCAGGGGGAGCTACCAAAAGGTAAGAGCTTACCTTAGGAAAGTAAGGTAAATGCAGGGTTTGTTTTCAACGAAGGAGCTATATTATATCCCTTCCTGTCCAGCACTCTGGTGGCTTCTAGGGAAAGGGGCAACTTCTAGGGAAAGTTCAAGTAGATAAACTGGACAGACACAGGTAGACTGAACAAAATCGTGTAAAGCCAAGTACAGCTGCCTACGGATATGTGAAGGACTGTCATTTGGAACAGATGGAGAGGCAGATCATTTCACTGGTTAAAAGCAGAATTTTTGGCATCAGAGGAGCCTAGTTTTGCTACTTCTAGCTGTGTTGCCTCACACAACTAATGTTTACCTCTTTAAGCCTCAGATCTTAAGAACATATAAGTAAGGTTTTCATGATTATTATGAGGATTAACTGATAAATTGCATGAAAAAAAACACTGAAGCATAGTCCTACTACTTAGTATAATCATTCGATGTTAGCTATTGTAATAGATGCACAGTAGAAGTTACAGGGAGGAACATGTTCATTTCCGTGAGATACTTTCACTGTTTTCCCGGAAGTAATCTAGCTAGGTCTACTGTCTTTGTTCTCTGATATCTTTATGGAAATGTGCTTTCAAATATTCTCAAACTATTAAAAATTTAATATTTTAATAGTATTAATGTAATAGACAATGTATGTCACATATAACATATAAATACACGATATATTGTGTGTAATATTAATTCTAATCCTCTAAAACTGTTTTAAGGAAAGATATGGGAAAAATGGCAGTTCTGAAGGACCTTACAAGGTCCCCGTTAACTTTAAAGAAACCGATAATCCTAAAGAAAATGAAAATCCTAAGAAAAGTAAACAGGAAGTGGGAAGAAATAAGAAGGAGGCAGAGGAGAGTGGTAAGTGGGGTTTAGACAAAAACAGACATTGGGCTCCTTTCTGCCCTTTGGCTATTTGTTCCCATTGTCAAAGGAAAAACCAGAAGGCAGTGGGCCATCAGTGAGGCTTCCAAGAGCAGCCTGTAGATGTAAAGTTACAGTATTTATAACGCAGTAAAGAGGGGGAAATGCTTTTGCTCTTAAAAGGTAAATTCAAGGTTTATCAAGCAGCACGTGCCAAACTAGATTTATGTTGGCATATAAAAAGGTACATAAACAACATTTTTTGGAGAATGAATTGCAAACAGGTCTATCATGATGATCTATGCTTGTGTTCTAGATTTTTAAGCAATATCTTACGAATTGTGAAATAGGACCATTGTAGATACTGACAGTAATAGTCTTGTCTCTCTGGAATACCATTTGATTTAAATGAGGATCAACTCTAGTGGAATTTTAAACCTAAGCGTTTTATAAGCAAAAAACATAGCAACTTTTTCAAGTGACCGTATTTACTTTGCTTAGAAAGTGAGGCATTATTCATGATTCCTACCTTTTGCTCACATCTGTTTACTTTCTTGTCTGCGATTTTCCTGTGGTTTTATACAAAGCCTATTTTCATTTTTGTTTTTAGATTTTATTTGTATCTGTTGTGAAGGGGTGATTAGGAAACAAGGTTGCTGTCGTCAGACACACACACACACACACACACACACACACACACACACACACCAGAAGTAGTTAATGCATCTGAAACTCTTAGCCAAACCATCAAATAGTTTTTTGGGGACAACCAGTCTTATTTGTTAAAAGGATTCGGTAATCACAACTCAAAAACAGATAGTACTATCAAAAGTGTCTGACAATAAGACCATATGCTGTTAGAAAATTTGGCTGTGACAGCTAAACATTGTTCTGATCCAGGATATAACAATAAAAAACAAAAATAAATTTCCTCCCACTAACTAGACTAGAATGAACATCTCCCACTATAATGTGTCACCTGAGCAAAAGATCGTGGCTTTGAATGTTTATCTTAGGGTTTTAAAGCTGACGAATAGATACGCTGGAAAATTTATGGTGGGCCCAGCAGAGAGATTTATTCATTAAATATGTCCAAAATTGACTGAACATTTAATGTGCGATGCATATGTTAGGAAGTAAGGAAAGACAAGAGTACCAAATAATCCCGCTTTTTTGGCGTCTCAAATTACTAGAAAAGCGTAAACATGTGCACAGATTCCTAAAATCCTTGCTTAGCTGAGGGGTCATTACTAGCAGGGATGAGACCATGAGCCTCTTGGGGGTCTTCAGGGGCTGGGGAAGAGCTTCAAAACTTCAGAATAAGCTGTATGGAAAATGAAGTTCCTGCTACATCTCCTGAAATTCTAGGAGTAGCCGATTATGCAATCACAATGGACACCTCCCAAAAGTAACAGATATCAAGCAGTCACATTTTCTTGGGGCTTTTTTAGGCATCAGAAGAACTAAGGTGCCACACCCTGGCACATGGAGTATTCGAAATGCCAAGTTGTGGTCCTACTGAATAAAACATAAAATGTGCTGTAGGTGACCCTCTGAATTTTCTACAAAAAATTATCCAGTGCCCAAACAATGCCTTCTATACATTTACTCAAATATGTTACACGGATGGTCAAGTAGTAATATAGTTAGGGCATCACTAATATTTCTTTGAATTTTGCCTGGTAAATTGAGGCAGTGCCCAATTTTCACAAGGTTACGGATAATTTACAAGTATTGTAAATTATTAGCTAAAAGGAGAGTGGGCATACAAGAAAAGCAACACAATCCAAATATCAAAGCTAGCTGGGAATGTTTTAAAAATAGTGGAATATACTCAAGTCTACTAAGCACTAAGAAAGCAGCAAATGATGTTGAATCCTCAGGAAATACCAATCCAAATGCTTAGAACCAAGTCAGTGGGTTAGTGCATTTTCATATTTCTGTGTGAGATGACGCTTGTGTGTGATACCCTTGTGTTATGAATGACACCACTGAGATACTGGCATGTATAAACACAATCATGGAAGTCGATAGCTGCAATGCTATTGTCCCTTTCTGGGACATTGCTGCAGGATAGTGGTGAAGGAAATCCTCTCAGTGGGCAGAAGTTAAGAGCAATTCACCTGGTTGCTCATTTTGCTTGGAAAGAGAACTGGACAGACATGGGACTCTATACTCATTCATGGGAGGGCAGCTAATGATTTGGCAGGATGGTCAAGCAATTGTAAGCAGAAGGAGCATGATTTAAAAATGGGTGACAAGAAAGTCTGGGGAAGAGTAATATGGATAAACTTCCCTGCATAGTAAAAAAATGTGAAGATATTTGCGTGCCATGTGAGTAATTTCCAAAGGGTGATCTCAGGAGAGGAGGATTTTAATAATCAAGTGGATAATATGACTCATTTTGTGGATATCAGTCAGCCTCCTTCCCAGTCACCCTGTCGTCAAAGGGCTAGTGAACTGAATAGCCATGGTGGCAAAAATGGAGGTTATACATGGGCTCAGCAACATGGACTTCCATTCACCAAGGCCAACCTAACCACAGCCATGGCTAAGTGCGTAATCTGTTAGTAGCAGAGACCAATCCGGAGCCTCTGATGTCCCACCATTCCCCAGGGTGATCAGCCAACCATCTGGCAGGTCGATTACATCCAACCCCCCCATCATGGAAGGGGCAGACTCTTGTTACTCTGGATACAGATTTGCCCTTCCTGTATGCAATGCTTCTCCCCACACAATCATCTGTGGACTCACAGAATGCCTCATCCACCATCAGGGTGTTCCATGCAGCACTGCTTCTGATCAAGGAACTAGCTTTAGAGCAAACGAAGTATGCCACTGGGCCCCATGTTCAGGGAATTGACTGGTCTTAACCGTATTCCCTAATAACCTGAGGCAACTGGCTTGACAGAATAGTAGAATGGCCTTTTGAAGATGCAGTTACAGTGCCAGTTAGATGGCAATACTTTGCAGGGCTGGGGCAAGGTTTTCCAGGAGACTATATGTGCTCTGAATCAGCATCCAGTATATGGTGCTGCTTCTCCCATAGCTGGGATTCACAGGTTCCGAAATCAAGGAGTAGAATTGGTGCTGGCGCCACTCCCTGTGTGCCCTAGCGACCTACAAGCAACATTTTTGCTTCCTGTCTTCCCAACTTGATGCCTTGCTGGCCTAAAACCTTGGTTCCGAAGGGAGGAATGCTTCCACTGGAAGACCCAACAACGATTTCATTGAACTGGAAGTTAAGATTGCCATTCAGCTTCCTTGGGCTCTTTGTGCCCCAAAATCAACAGGCAAAGAAGGGAGGGACTGTGCTGGCTGGGATGACTGGTCCTGATGACCAAGGAGAAATTCGACTGCTACTCCACAGTGGAGGTAAGGAAGAGTCTGTCTGGAATATAGGCGATCCCTCAAGGAGTCTCTTAGTATGACCGGGCCCTGTGATTAAAGTCAGTGGAAAAAGACAACAACCCAATCCAGACAGGACAACTAATGGCCCAGACAGGACCACTACTCCCCTGTTGGGGAGAAACCCTATTAGGTAAAGCACTGTGACCAGTTGAGGTGCTTCCTGAAAACAAATAGGTAGTGGCATAAAATAGTTATAAATACCAGCCATGACTATGCGACCAGTTACAGAAACAAGGACTATGACTGTCATGAGTATTCCTTCTTTATTTGTTATGAATATGCTTGTGTTTCTGTACGTGTGGATCAATCTCTTCCTTTTCTTCCCTCTCTTATCTCCTTGTCCTGTAACATAAGATGTGGTGACTGTATACCCACGGTAGTTAATAATTGTGAACTTTACATTCATAGTATTTACGTTATAGGATACGAAGAAGAATCAACATCCCACAAAGACTTTACATCTTCTGGGGGAAAAGTTAGTAGGTTTTCAGTTCTATGCAGGATAGTTGCATCGTGTTAGGTGGCAGCATTGACCTTATTATTGTCTTTATGTGGAGATTAAACACAAATTAATAAGATGCGTGTGGCTGCCAAATTCACAGGAGGTGGACTTGTGATAGTTAATTTTATGTATCAGCTTAGCTGGACCACAATGCTTAGATACTTGGTGAAACATTATCTCAGATGTTTCAAGACAGTATTTATTGTATGAGATTAATATTTAAATCACATTGAGTGAAGCAGATTGTCCTCCATGGTATGGGTGAGCTTTAACCAAACAGGTGAACAGTTGAATAGTGAACAGTCTTAACAGAACAAAAAAACTGACCTCCCTTGAGCAAGAAGGAATTCTACCGACAGATGGCCTTCAGACTTTAGCCGCAACATTAGTTCTCTCCTGGGTCTGCAGCCTGCCCCCCACCCTATAGGTTTTGAAGTTCACAGCCTCCACAGTCACATGAGCCAGTTTTTTAAAAATAAACTCTCTCCCTTTCCTCTCTCTCTCTTTCTTTCTCTCTCTCTCTCTATACACACACACGTAGGCACATATATGTAAATATGCATACACAGAGATACGAAAATACAATTACTTACCAACTTGGTACTTGTGCATGTGCCTCGCCACTCTGACAACCCAACAGTCATTCTGCCGTGGCTGCAGAACTACACGCTAGGCACTGCACAATAGGGACCCCTTCATCGAGGCCTTACCGTTGCGTAGAGAAGGATATTTAAAATTTTTTTTCTTAATGTTTTTATTTATTTTTGAGACAGAGAGAGACAGAGCATGAGCAGGGAAGGGGCAGAGAGAGAGGGAGACACAGAATCAGAAGCAGGCTCCAGGCTCCGAGCCATCAGCACAGAGCCCGATGCAGGGCTCGAACTCACAGACTGTGAGATCATGACCTGAGCCGAAGTCGGACGCTCAACCGACTGAGCCACCCAGAAGCCCCCGAGAAGGATATTTTAAAAGAAAATAAAGTAGGGGCACCTGGGGGCTCAGTAGGTTAAGTGTCTGACTCCTGACTTCAGCTCAGGTCATGATCTCGTGGTCTTGAGATGGAGCCCTGTGTCGGGCTCTGCACTGGGCATGGAGCCTGCTTGGGATTCCCTTTCCCTCTCTCTCTGCCCCTCCCCTGCTCATGTACACACACACTCTCTCTCTTTCTCAAAATAAATACACATTAAAAAAAAAAAAAGAAAAGAAAGTAGAAGTGTTTTGTAATAAATGTTCATTCAGGCTTTCTGGCAATATGAAGGTTATGAAAGACCTTTGTGATTACAAGATAGAAAGCCCTCCGTGAGGTGACCAGGCTATCCTGTGTGTCCTCAGGCTGGATGAGAGGCTCTGAAGCTCTTGGGGAAAGTCGGGTGAATGATAGAACTCGAAGATGCTATGACAGCATTCTTTCCTATAAACCAAATTCATATGGTGTCATTAATGAAGAGAGTGTTCCCTCCCTTTATTCCTACGTATCTACAAATACAGGTTGACATCTTGCTACCAACATCTACTGAGGATACATCTACTTTTAAAAATTCTGCAGGACAATCACAGAATGCTGGGAAGAGACCTGGAGAGCACTAGGCTCTCTCTGTGTCTGAGCTGTGCTACTCTGGGAAAGTTAGCTTGCCATTTCTTTAACCTCTGAACAAAGGGGAGTTCTCCTTAGTTAACGGCCAACGTCTCATGAGTATGATCAGTCCGCACCTGCAAAACCGGGGAGGTTCATGAAGGGAATAGGCCAGAGGGCCTTCACCCAAAAGCAGAAGCAAAGAATCATGGGGCCTAATGGATTCTCATTTTAAAATTCTATTTTAATAGATGGCAAAGAATTAGGGGACAAGGGAGAATTTAGGGAGCAAGTTTAAAAGGAGAGAGAAGAGAGGATACATTTTTCTGACTCATTGGAAGATTATCTGTGGTCCTTGGAATAAGAGGCAACACTGGCATTTTACCAAGATGGACAGATGAAAGCCTTAGATGCCCCCCCTCCCAATGGTAAGAGTCTCTGAACTTGACAAAGTATCCATTGAATGTGGTCTGTAAAAAAGAGTATCTACTTCAGTTTTCTTGAAAAATGGTTATTCACTATGATTGTTTAATGACCTCCTTGGACTAAAAGAACAGCCTTGATTTCAAAATCTTCCTTGTACATCATTTATAAAATTTAGTGCTTTGGTTTTCTGAAGGAATTGAGTAGCATAATATGTAATGTATAATAAAATACCTAAATTCAAGAGTTTTCTTTTTTGTTTGGTTTGATTTTGTCTTGCTTTTTATAGTGAGGTGTAAAAGGATTGCTAAGAAAACGTACCCTTGATTATGAGATGAAGGGAGGAAAAATAATTTTTTTTTCAACGTTTATTTATTTTTTGGGACAGAGAGAGACAGAGCATGAACGGGGGAGGGGCAGAGAGAGAGGGAGACACAGAATCCGAAACAGGCTCCAGGCTCCGAGCCATCAGCCCAGAGCCTGATGCGGGGCTCGAACTCACGGACCGCGAGATCGTGACCTGGCTGAAGTCGGACGCTTAACCGACTGCGCCACCCAGGCGCCCCTGTTCTGAGTATTTTTAAATTTTAATTCTTTTTATTTGACCCGGACTGATTTATTTATTTATTAAAAAAAACTTTTTAGTGTTTGTTTATTTTTGAGACAGAGAGAGATAGAGCACTAGTGGGGGGAAGGGCAGAGAGAGAGAGGGAGACACAGAATCCGAAACAGGCTCCAGGCTCCGAGCCATCAGCCCAGAGCCCGACGCGGGGCTCGAACTCACGGACCGCGAGATCGTGACCTGGCTGAAGTCAGACGCTTAACCAACTGCGCCACCCAGGCGCCCCTAGTGAGAAACAATTATGTACCCAGCAATATGTAAGGGGTATATTATTAAGTTGTTTCATTTATTAAGCACTTCCTTTAGGCCACACACTCTTCCGGGCATCAGGGATACTATGAAGAATCAAACAAATATCATCCCTGTCTTACAGAGGCTACTTTCTAGTGCAAGGAGATAATGAACCCGAGAAAAATGTCAGATAATAAAACTAATATGCAGATCATTGAAATAGGGTGAGTGGCAAAGGATGGCCAGCTGGGTGGTTTAGGTCCATTGTGTAAATGATGTTTACTCTAAGATCCGAATGGCAAGAAGGATCCAGCCACGTGAGCACCAGGAGGAAATCATCCCAGGTGGAGAGCGTGGCATAGACAAAGTCCCAAAGGCAGACACAAGACTGGCTTTGTAAAAGGAACAGAGCCAAGATGGCGTCAGCCTGGAGAACAAAAGAAAGTGGGAAGAGGGAGCTGGAGAAGGGCCTGATTAAAGAATGTTAGGTAGGCAAGAAACATCAATCTCACTCATGTGGTCTAATCTTCAAAGAACTCAACAGTCCAGAGAGACACTTGAGATGTAAATAACTAAGCCACAAAATCCTTGACTAAAGGCTACAATGAGGGACAGAAGGGAAGGGCCCCGAAGGAGTAGCCGGGCACTATTATAGGAGGTGGTTCTGGGCATCCAGAAGTTCCTTTCAGATTCATCTTTTCCCAGATATCACAGCACCGCACAATATTACAGCTACAAGAGGGCTTCCGGCTCATTCCTCACTCGAAAAAGTGGGTATTCTAATGGTTACACCTGCTCAAGGCTTGTCTCTTAATGGCATAGCTGGGTCTTAGAAAAAGTAGAAATATCTGTAAGCTTATCTTTGCTTTTGGGAAGCTATTCAATTCAGCTAAAGAAATATGGACCATGCCCTCCTTGAGTGTGGCAATGCTGTCCATCTTGGATATCTTTGTTAGATCCAGGACTCAACACACTGCCTGGCACAAAAGCAGTGCCCCATGGAGGTCTGAAGGACTAAACATAATAGGCCACACACAGGCCATTGGAGTTTTCTCTTCTGTCCCTGAGGACAGGTGGAACGACCCAGGGAAAGCATCTTCTGTGTTGACTAGCCTTGTAGGTCCTGCTTTCAATGACGCCACCCTCTCAATAGGCCCAAACATACATTCTATTGTTTTCCATCCCCCCTGAGCAACTAAAAACTCCTCTGGGTTAGCTTTTGGCTTACTCTCTGCTTTTTTGATTTAAACTTTAGCCTTTGTTTGATAAACAAGTGTTTATTCGGTTATCAGGGCATCTAGTTCCTTGATCCCACCCATTCCGGAGCATTGTCCATGGGGAGACCAAGAGAGGAGGGAGAAGTCTGAAGAACTAAATGGATCATCTTTTCAGGCCCTTGGTGGAATTGCCATCACATGGGCCTGTGCCTTGGCCCAGCAGATTAAGTGGCTCATATTCTTCATGTGCTTTAAGCGCAGTACATAACCATAGTTGTCGTGATTTGTGGGAGCCATTTGAGTTGTATGATATGTTCTGTTTCTAGTTGTGACATGTGTAGGGTAGGGGTAAGGAACACAGATGTGTCCTATTTTCCATGTGAGATTCCAACTTACTAAATTCTCTATTTCAATTATTTTTTTTTGCAATGTATATCAAGTTTTAGTATCCCCATTATACAGATCTTCAAGGTTAAGACAATACCTTGTCTAAGGCGTCACAGGTAATGAGCCTCAGCTGTAGTGGATTAACGTGGACCACAGGGAGCCCCACCTTCAGCATGTTACTGACACATCAGAGCCTGTTGAGGAAGGTCACATAAATGTTTATGCAGCTTACATTCAGGGTTGAAATCAAAAGGAAGTTCACTTGGGGCGCCTGGGTGGCTCAGTCTGTTAAGTGTCCGACTTGGGCTGAGATCATGACCTCACGGTTTGAGCCCTGCGTGGGGCTCTGAGCTGGGATCCTGCTTTGGATTCTCTCTCTCTCTCTCTCTCTCTCTCTCTCTCTCTCTCTCTCTCTCAAAAATAAATATTAAAAAAAAGTTAAAAGAAAAAGAAGCTCACTAAACTGCTTTACATTAAAATTATGCCAATCAACCTTCCACCAACCATCCTGCTCCTGGTTTTCCCATGTTGGTTACTGTTACATTAATGTTATTTTGTTACTGCAATTTGTAGGCAAGTTTCACTGGAAACAATCCTTGATGGGGGGAGTTTCTGTTGTTTCTTACTGGATTAATTATAGGGTCAGAAATGGGAGAGATTTGGGGAGACATTCACACTGAGCAAATTGAAGCTTTCAGGTTTCACTTAAGTTTGGCAAAAGATGTCTGCCAGAAATCCAGGCTCCTTATTTGTTCTTGGCATTTATAGAGGAGGGGGGTGAAAGATTGCCCATTATCCGGTCTGCATGTAGGTCACAACCTTAATATGTGTGCCCCAAGAAGGATTCAGCCTGCAAGGAAATTTCAAGCCCTGTGCTGCCTGAATGCCAGGCTGGGCTGTGAGATTTGAGAGGGAGAGTAAGTGCAGGTGTGGACTCCCCATGGAGAGAGCCAAGGAAGGAGGTCTGAAGGTCAAAGCTCTCTGGCTTTCCTTGCCTCAATATCTGGCATTTTATTATTACATTTATCATTTCTTAATTTTCTGGTTGAAAATTATTTTTTTAATGTTTATTTATTTTGAGAAAGAGAGAGAGAGAGAGAGAGAGAATGAGAGCGAGTGGGGGAGGGGTAGAGAGAGAGGGTGAGAGGGAATTCCAAGTAGTTTCCATGCTGTCAGCACAGAGTCCAATGCAGGACTTGATCTCACGAACCGTGAGATCGTGATCTGAGCTGAGATCAAGAGCCAGACATCCAAGGTAACCTGAGTTACCCAGGTGATCTGATAGTTGTTCTTTTTTTTTTTTTTTTAATTTTTTTTAAGTTTATTTATTTATTTTTGAGAGAGAGAGAGAGACAGACAGTGGGCGGGGGAAGGGCAGAGACAGAGGGAAAGAGAGAATCCCAGGCAGGCTCCGCACTGTCAGCATGGAGCCCAATATGAGACTCTAACTCACAAACCATGACATCATGACCCGAGCCAAATCCTGGAGTCAGAAGCTTGCCAACTGAGCCACCCAGGCAGCCTGCGCCCCAACAGTTATTTTTTATTTTTATTTATTGCTCATTCGATCATACTATAGCAGACATTTACAGCATCCCAAAGATGGGGATACGGTGAGTTTTCAGTGTGTCATAGACCCTTTGGCTAGATTGCCATTCCTACCGTGTCAAGAGCGACCACCGGCTTCCTTTCTTTGATTTGCCTCCTGACTGAAGTAAAAAATTCACTACAAAACCATGCCCCCATCCTCCCACCAACTTTATTGTTGGGCAGATGGGTCTAGAACATTGGCGTCATTTACTGTCTCTGAAAGATTGCCAATCCCCGTGTTAGATTACACCTATGCTTGTCTAAATGTTCATGCATCTTCCAACTACATAAATCTCCCATTCCGGTCTCCAGTGCTCCCTTACATGTTTGTGCGTGCAAATTTGTTCATTTTTAATGAGCTAGGGGTACTTAAAAAAAAGCAAGTATCCTTTGAAGGATTAAGAGTTGAGTTATGAATCATGTGTTGGTTTGAATGAACTTTCCAAAACACATCGGAATATGCCTCTCTAAAAGCTTTGGTGGAATAATTTTCCTTGTGGCTTTGAATCGCTTCTCAGTCTGGCTCAACCTACCTTCGTGGGGAACTTCCCACCCGGCCCTCCCCATGTGAGCTCATGTTCATCACTGTACCTCCTGCGTCTAGCGGTGTCTGAAGCAGAGTTCTAGAAGAATCTGTTGATCAGGACCAAGGAGCTCCAGCTGTTATCTAGAGCTATACTAGACCCAAAGATACCTATGCAGGCTAATGCTTGGCAGTCCTTTAAATGAATGCATTTTTAAGACATTATCAATTCCGTGTATATCAGGGTTGGAGAGGGGGAGGCAGAGAAAGGGAGAGACAGACTTGTGCCTCTGGAATCTTTATCTCCCTTGAAAGTGCTATTTCTCCACTGCAGCAGCAACAGCAGCTCTACACTGTGCTTGTGTGTAAGGTCTGAATATGGACCATATTTCCACAGCGTTCCAGAGGTGCTAAATAGCGCCTGAGAGTTAGTCACCCGTGCTATTTCTTCTGCCTAGCATGACTTTCCTCTCTTGTTCCCAGCTGAATCTTCCAGGATCAGCCCAAACATGATTTCTTTGTGGCGACTTCCCTCGACATGCACATGGTTGCTGCTGCTCCCCGGTAGAACAGTCCTCTCTCCGCTGTCTTGTGGTAGATTGTCCCAACCTCTGTTTTAACACTTATCATGGGGTAACACTCCTCCTGGTGCCTCATCATTCACACATATGCTCCCCACCGAAAATGACAGCTTCTATGCATTCAGATAACTGGATTACTCGTATGTGTGTCCCTTGATCTTAATATTTATACTTACTTAATAAATCCTTATTAAATGCTTGCATGTACAAATGGAAGGTGGGGGAAGAAGGGAGCAAGGGGGGCAGGGAGGGAAGGAGGGCGAAAGCCAGGGAGCTAGAGAAGGAGAATCAGGTCAATACCTCCTGCGGGCGATTAGCTGAGAGCAGGGCTTTGAGGCAGTTGGCTTTAGGGGAGAGGAGGGCAGAAGGCAATATTCCAGGGTTTTCAGGACCACAGCGTGTGCCAGTGCTGTGTGTGGGAAGTGGAGAGGCCCAGCAGTTCACTCCAGTGAGAGAGAAGGGTTATAGGAAGGAGATACATTTGGTCCCAAAAGCAAGTTTTGATACTTCACAAGTTTGCCTGTCATCGGCTCAACTCCGAAGGAAAGCAACCAAAATTGCTTAATCCTTAATAACTTAAAAGTGCTGCTAGAGAAAACAACCTAAAGCCTCCCTACTAGACAGCTACGTGTATATTAGTTAGCGAAACCCTATTTCAAGGTTCTTAGAGTGTGTAGTCTGGTTTATTCAAAACCGCTGTCTTGGGGCGCCTGGGTGGCTCAGTCTGTTAAGCGGCCGACTTTGGCTCAGGTCACGATCTTGCGGTCCGTGAGTTCGAGCCCTGCGTCGGGCTCTGTGCTGACGGCTCAGAGCCTGGAGACTGTTTCACATTCTGTGTCTCCCTCTCTCTCTGAACCCCCCCCCCATTCATGTTCTGTCTCTCTCTGTCTCCAAAATAAATCAACGTTAAAAAAAAATTTTAAAAAACAAACAAACAAAACCGCTGTCTTGGAAAAGAACTAAGTCCTGCATAAATAAAGCATGTAGTTTTGTGGGTTTTAACAACACTGAACACTATTATTCTAAGTACTGTGTTCTTCTCTTATCATCTATTTGATCACATTCTCATCTTCTTTATGCATTTCACTTTTGACAATTATGAATACAGAACATAATAATCACTACAGAACCTGTGATCTATAGACATTTAACCACTACTAATTACTTACCTATAATAGCCATTATGAATAAACTCATTTTTTATCCTTTTCTGTTTGATGAATACTGTAAAGAAAAAAAAAAAAGGCATGCGCTCGGTGATGATCTTTAGCAGAAACTGATTGACTTAGTTGCTCTCTGGAGTAATAGTTATGGTTTTGGGTGTTTCCGTGTAATTACGTTGGTGATGCTCCAGGAAAAGGATTCTATGAGGATCAATGAATAAATCAATATGTGTGGGAACCTAAACTGTGCACAAGATTGTTCTAGAATATTTGGTACTTTGGACAATGCAAAACAATTGTATTGCCCTATTATCGTGGAAGGTACTGTATCTAAGGAATGAAAAGACTATAGTCTAGCAGAGACATTTAAGAAGTAGCCCAGGAGGGGCTATAACTAGGTCCTTGTAAAAATATTTTCAAAATATTTACTTCACTATGTAGAGAAATATCAGGAATTTCCTTCCAGAACCCTCAAATTAAATGAAAAGGGTCATATCTTAGCAAAGCCTTCAGGTTTTAGTGTTTACAGCCCCTCATGAAGGAAAATTAAAGTAGAACTAAAATGATTTTTCTGCAGCATGAAAATACACACGCACTGGAAAATGATTTGTTTCAGTGCAAACTTTACATCTGGGTGAATCATTTCCATTTGAGTGTTTTGATTGCAGTTTCCCCACTATGAGGCATAAATGAGATTACTGGCTTGGGGGAGTGGGAAGGTAATTAGCCTATCTCCTATCAAGCCGTCTATATTTTCTGTGACTGCACAAGGTGTTACAGAGAAACTCTCTGGAACTGATTAAACCTCAGGAGAAGTGGGGGGAAATCATGCACTCCAGAGCGGTTCTCCCAGAGAACGCGATCGCCCTCTGGGTTGCATTTACAAGCTGAATTTGGTGACTCAACTCTGGCCACTTCGCCACTAAGAGGAAAGGGGCCGGATTCCTCCCGGTAGGAAGACTATCGGGACCAAAGAAAGAGGCTGGCGACGGGAAGGAAGAACAGACGAAGCGTTTGAATAGCGACCACAGGGCAACCCTAAAGCCAGTGCATAGTTAACAGGCGCGCGTCACGCACCGTTCCCTCGTCTACCTCCCCCCCCCATCCCCCCCACCGCATACCCCATCCACCCGCCGCTGTGTGTCACCTTCCTGTTCGGAAGTCTTCGTAGGTTGCTGGGACAGAACAGGGGGCGCCTGCTCCACCCTTCAGGTATCCGGTTGGAAGAAAAGCCAGTCTCAACAACTTGATTCTCTACGTTAAATGATAAGTTTAGCAGACCGTCCGTCTCCAAGCGCCGAACATTAGGGTAGGGGGAGGAAGGAGAACATCAGACGTCCTTTTTCTGTTCCAACCACAAATCATATGGTTGTGCCTCTTCTCTCTTCCACTTAGAGCCCTCTAACTTGAATTCCACGTTCCTCTTGGAATGCATGTGGCAGAGCTTCTTTGAAAAAAAAAAAAAAAGATCCCCGTGCATATGTTTTGAATTTTTTTTTTTTTTCTGGACTGATTTGTGATGATCATCAGTCCAGTTACATTTCTTGTGTGTCTTGCTGGGGGTGTAATAAACTCAGGACGCTGATGACTGTAATTTTCTGAGTGATGTTGCAATGGAGAGAATAAACGGCCCAGTGTTGAACTTTGCAGCTTGCTCCCTTCCTGTATGTAAATTGCCTTTATATAAAGTGGGGTGCATAACAGAGCAGGACAGCTGCCTCTGACTCCTGCTCCCTATCATCTCAGCTTCCAGCCTTATCAGGCACAAAGCAGGGAGACTATTCCAACCATAACTGAGCTCTACCTTCAGCCTCCAGAAAGTAATCCCCAACGTTCACATCCCAGGCAACCTGAAGAATGAAAGAGGAAGCTATAAAATCCCCTTTGAAAGGTTGGTGTGATTTTATTGCTATAATTTGGAGGGAATGGAGAAAACGAAGACGCTTTAGAGGATCTGAGGTTACTTGGCCTACAGAAGGCGTGGGGTGTGGAGTCGCAGGGGAGGGTCTCTGATAAAAGTTTTCTCAACTCCGTGCTTTAAGAACAAACACGCAGAAATCTTGGTACAGGTCGGTGTTTCCTGACAATCTGTGCCAAATTTGCTGTCTTCAAAGGGGACGGAATGTTGTGGGAGCAGGGCCCGGCTGGGCTAGTTGGAGTGGAACCTGACGCGGGGTGGTGGGGGGGGGCACTGGCAGTAACAAAGTCATATTCTATGAAGGATCCATGGAAGAGGAAGCAGTAATGGGCCACTTAAACTGTGAATTGGAGTTTCCTAAACCTTGCTTTAGATTGGAGCATCAATTTCAGGCATCTCAGGCATTGAGAAGTGTTTTAAAGAGTGAGTCCCGGGCAAAATTTCCCAGCCAGTCTCTGGCAGAGAGAATGTGTGTTCCCTTCCCAGTTTGGGGCTGTTGCCACTGAGCAAACCAAGCAGCAGCTGAGGCTACAGGTCATATTAGGGCAAATGAGGTGCTTGTGCCTGCAAAACAAATCCCTGCCCGGGACGAAAGAAAAAAACCGCTTCACAGGCTATTCTTGGTTTGACAGCTGGTATTTCGGAGTGTGTCAGACCCAGTATGTAACTCAAAAATGGCAGGGCCCTTGGCAGTGAGGGGTCACGGCAGGGCAGCCGCGGCCAGCACCAGCAAGTGCCAGGTACTCGGCCCTACAAACCTTAGTTCCCTGCAGCCGCCTCCCGCTCCCGGCCCAGTCGCTGTGCTCTCGGCTTCCCCGCCAGCGCTGGCCCGCGTCCCCGCGCCGGCGGTCGGGCTGCAGCAGCGCCCAGGCATCTCCCAGCGGCGGGGTTACTGGAAGGCACCGCGCCGCTGCTCTGCAGGCCTTCCCCTCTCTCCACTGCTCTCTGGAGAGCGGACACCCGGCTAATCTTTCACGCGTCCACGAGTCCCCGTTTACCTGGGACTCGAGAGAAAGAGCAAGGTGGTTAAACTGTAAGAAGACTCCCGGGTCAGCGCTGAAATAAACCGGAGGAGGGGTAGGGAAGACGAGGACAGACTAAGGGTGTTTAAGACGATGTAATGCGACCTAGCGGAGTTTTCAGGTGGGAGAGCGGGACAGGGAATCCGGGAGTCGCCGATGCCCGGGGTCACGCCAGGTCGGCGCCTTGCGCGGAGCCACCGCTCCCCTAACGTGCCACTACCTCACGTGTTCATGGCGTGGCGGAGATTAAAGATGCAAGAAAAATTACATGCGGAACGGACAGAATGTTCTCAAAGATTAGAGGGGGAAAAAAGTGAAATGCAGATTGTACTTTTTTTTTTTCCCTTTAGTGCAGAGACGAATTTTATTTCCGCCCCCTCCCCTACACATTCCTGACCTCTCCCTCCCCCTTCCCTCTTTCTTTCCTTCCTTCCTCCGCTTCCAAGTTCTGGGATTTTGCAGCCTTGCTTGGCTTTGGCCAAAAGCACAAAAAAGGCGTTTTCGGAAGCGGCTCGGCCGTGCACAAGGGCCATTTGTTTGTTTTGGGTCTCGGGGCAGGAAATCTTGCCCGGCCTGAGTCACGGCGGCTCCTTCAAGGAAACGTCAGTGTTCTCCTGTCGCCCTCGCCCGCTGCGCGCCGGCCGCCGCTGCCCATGGGGGAGATGCAGGGCGCGCTGGCCAGGGCCCGGCTCGAGTCCCTGCTTCGGCCCCGCCACAAAAAGAGGGCCGAGGCGCAGAAACGCAGCGAGTCCTTCCTGCTGACCGGCCTGGGTAAGCGCCGCGGCCGCCACGCGGGGACCGTCCCGTTCCGCCGCTAGTCGCTCGGCTCGGGCGAGAGGGGCCGGGGGTGGGTGCTCGTCCTCAGGGTGGAGGGACCGAGGCCGGGCGAGGGGGCGGCGGGAGCGGGGGACGCGCCGGGCGTCCCGGCCCCACGGCGACCCCGCAGATCGGGGCGCGCGGGGCCGCCCTCGGCACAGAGACACCTCGGGCGGGTTGTGCGCGGCCACCGGCCGGGGGCTGCTAGGCTGCCGGCGGGGTTGGGGGCGGGGGAGGGGGACGGCCGGCTCCGGGACCCGGAGGGGATCGCCAGTGAGGGTGTGACAAACCAGAGCGGGCACAGAGCCACGGGCTCGCCGCGCGCCGGGCGGAAAGCGCCCCAGTGCCGCGACTCTGATTTCCCAGCTGGGTGGAATAAATGAGAAGGGTGGAAAATTACCCCGGACTCTCCCTGCCCCCGCCCCCTCCGCCTGCGGTTTCCCTCGGTCCCGCGGGGTCGCTGAAAGAGGCAGATAACAGCCCGGCGGCCGGGCCTCCCGGGCAGTCCCCGCGCCCCCCGCCCCCGCCGGGAGGGCTTGCCCTCCCGCCCGGGACCGAACCGCTCGCCGCCGCCCGCCACACAGCGGTCGGGCGGGCCGCGCGGCCGCCGGGGGCGGGGCTAGGGCGGGGCCGGGCGGCGCCGCTTCCTCATTGTGGCGTGAGCCCCGCCCCGCGGCGGCTCGGGGCGTATAAAGCCGGCGGCGCCTCGCGCGCCTGGTGTTGGCTGAGCCGGTGTCTCCTCGGTAACGTCTCCCTGTGCTCTCTCTGCGGAGATGACGGTGAAAACCGAGGCTGCTAGGGGCACCCTCACTTACTCCAGAATGAGGGGAATGGTAGCAATTCTCATCGGTGAGTGTAGGAATTATACGGGACTTCTAGGATGTGCGAAGTGGAAACTTTTTTAAGGTCACGCGTCAAATCAGTGTGTGTGGCGTCGGGCGTTGCGAAGCCATCTAGACGTTTATTTATTTCTCCTTTAATTCACAGCTTTCATGAAACAGAGGAGGATGGGCCTGAACGACTTTATTCAGAAGATTGCCAATAACTCCTACGCATGCAAACAGTAAGTTTGGGGGAGGACTGGGGGAAATAAAAAATAAGTAGCCTAGCTTGTTTATCAGCAGTGAAGACACACTCTCGTCGGGGTGTCGATCAGGAAGCCGAAGACTTCCCCGAGGGTGGGATCCCTTTTCTCTCTCCAATTCCAGTTTAGAACATTTTAAATATTAAAACTAATTTGCTGATTTGGCCTGGAAGAGAGAGCTGCAAGGTGAAAATTTTCCTGTTTGCCTAATTCACCCCGTTTCCATGAAAAACAGCCCTCATCGCTGTATTTTAAGTGGGCTTATTATTTTCTTTGGCTATTATTTTCTTTAACTGAGTCATTTATTTGGGTGGTTTTAAGTTTAAACCCTCGGACCTGTCCGGGAAAAGTCGAGCCCGAACCTTGACTACTGGTGTCGGTGTGCCCCCTTGCGACGAGTCTGGGAGGTTCTCAGTTGTTCCTTTCTCTGCAGCCCTGAAGTTCAGTCCATTTTGAAAATCTCCCAACCTCAGGAGCCTGAGCTTATGAATGCCAACCCTTCTCCTCCAGTAAGTATTCTCTATTTGTGATGCTTCCGTGGAGGCATCTTGTAAATGAGTCAGTTAGTATTCCTACCGTGATGGATTAAAATAGCATTTTCTAGAAATTAGTCTCAAGGTAGGAATGCCTCAGTTAATGGCATAACAAGTGACATAAGCACTTAAGTATTGAGTCAGTGCAGTATTTTAAAAGGCATGTTGCATAAAAGTTTTATCTGGTTACAACATTACTGTGTGCCATTTGCAGACTCCCATATGAAATATTACTGTGTACGGATGAAAAGTAGTTTTGATTGTGTTTAGGATGTATGGTGATTGTTGTCTTCCTTTGAGGCAAGGCTATTAAAAGAAAACGTTTTCTTTTCCAGCCAAGTCCCTCTCAGCAAATCAACCTTGGCCCGTCATCCAATCCTCATGCGAAACCATCTGACTTTCACTTCTTGAAAGTGATTGGCAAAGGCAGTTTTGGAAAGGTAATTTCAGATCTGAAGACCTCATTTTTGATAGTCTTTCATGTATTCGTCTGACATTCTCAGTGGATGTGGACAGCAAAATGATTTTTTGAATGGAAATTTCAGGTTCTTCTAGCAAGACACAAAGCAGAGGAAGCATTCTATGCAGTCAAAGTTTTACAGAAGAAAGCGATTCTGAAAAAGAAGGAGGTATGAAATGTGATGGATTGGAGTTGGAGATAAGACACTCGCTGGGTGGTTTTACCTTAGAATTTTGGTAGCACGTTGAAATTTGCCACTAAATCTTAATTGTCCTTTTTCTAGGAAAAGCATATTATGTCGGAACGGAATGTTCTACTGAAGAATGTAAAACACCCTTTCCTGGTGGGCCTTCACTTCTCCTTCCAGACCGCTGACAAATTGTACTTTGTCCTCGACTATATTAACGGTGGAGAGGTGAGCGGCGGGAATGGGAGCTAACCTTTGGGTGTCTGTGCATAGCTTTCTTGTTTCCAGTTTGAGAGGAGAGGTTTTAAATGATATTTAGGGGGGAAAAGTTACCAGAATTGGCATTTCCTTTAACCTGAGAGTTTCATATAGTTAAGAGACTATTTAGGGCCGCTTCCTGCAATTGTTCTCTTTAGCTATATATGTCAAGTCTAATGAAACGCATTGTTACCAAGCCTTGGCAACCCAGCTGACCTTGTCCTGTCTCCTGCAGTTGTTTTACCATCTTCAGAGGGAACGTTGCTTCCTGGAACCACGGGCTCGTTTCTACGCTGCTGAAATAGCCAGTGCCTTGGGTTACCTGCACTCTCTGAACATCGTTTATAGGTGAGCTGCAGCGCTCTCAAGGTTACCGTCCTGGGTACAAAGAAGACATAGCCCTAGCCTTTGACGGAGCCTTAAGATAATTTGTATTTACGTACAGCTTGGTCACCTAAAACCGGATACCCCAGCATGTGAGCCGCCTTGACTCCGTGCCACGAGGGAACTGGCCAGCTAGGATTGTGCCTAATCCAGAATAGATTAGCAGAACAAGGACTCCCTTTTTGTATTCACTGTACAGCCTCAGTGAATTGAAAATGCTTCTAATACCCCAAGCTATTATTTTCCCAGAGGATTTCTTATGAAGTGAAATTAACTTACACAACTACTTTTTTTTTTTTTTTCTCCTCGCAGAGACTTAAAACCAGAGAATATTTTGCTGGATTCACAGGGACACATTGTCCTTACTGACTTTGGGCTCTGCAAGGAGAACATCGAACACAATGGCACAACATCCACCTTCTGTGGCACGCCCGAGGTAAGAGCGCTCTTGATTTGGGGACTGGTCTGTGCCCCTCCTTCCAGGGGGAGGCAAGTGCAATAATACTTAAACTACCGGAAGAGCAGATCATTCTCAGAGATTTCTCAGTCCCATTCAGCGCAAGTAAAACACATTTGCTGTTTGCTGCAGCATGGGAAATCCCAAGGCCTCATGTTGCTTTCATTAAGACGAGCTGTTTGCAAAAGCCATGGCATAAAAGGTTTTCAGTTCCCAAGTAGGATAATCTGCTGGGTGCCCAACAGCTTCCTAAACGTCAGTACAGCTAACTGGCCCGGCAGCCTCCAAGCCCAGCAGTTTTCTCAGGAAGTAACGTAAAGGCATGTGTCCTGCGGGTGGACCCAGGGTCTCTGGGCCCTCTCAAAGTGCATGCCTGGTCTTGGGATTCCTGGTTTCGCGGACTCCTGAACACTGTTGTCCTGCTTTGTGTTTCAGTATCTTGCACCTGAGGTGCTCCATAAGCAGCCTTACGACAGGACCGTGGACTGGTGGTGCCTGGGGGCCGTCTTATATGAGATGCTGTATGGCCTGGTGAGTAGCACGTTGAGAGTCATGGACTATCACCCTGGCTTGATAATGCTCCCCAGAACGTAGTCCTCTTGAAACCCAGACTTGTCTGGGCACACAAGTCCCACCTGGTCATTGTGTCTTGCCCTTTATGAATAACCTTATCAGATGCTGATAAGAGAAGCCTATTGGTTATTTTATAGGTGTTTTAGAGCAAGCTCTTAGTGAATTTTTTTTTTTTTTTTTTGGTAAACGCGCATTTTCTAGATATGACCACACTTAACCTGCGTGAGGAAAAATGTGGCTTATTAATGTCTCCTCTCTGATGAGGATTGCGAAACAGACAGTGAAAAATCCAGGGCAGAGAAACCCCATTAAGGGAAGGGCTTTGTCGCATCTAGCATACCACAGTGCATTTCTCTCTTGGTAATGTCTGCTGTACCAAACCCCCGATTAAGCGCTGATTTCCCCTGTTCTTTCAGCCTCCTTTTTATAGCCGAAACACAGCTGAGATGTACGACAACATTCTGAACAAGCCCCTCCAGCTGAAGCCCAACATTACCAATTCTGCCAGACACCTTCTGGAGGGCCTCCTACAGAAGGACAGAACCAAGAGGCTGGGCGCCCAGGACGACTTTGTGAGTACCTTCTCCCTGTTCTGGGTGGGCTGGGAAGCGCCCTAGACCTCACTGCCCTTCTCGAATTCCACCTGTCTAACTTAACCTCCTGTTTCTTCTCGACAGATGGAGATTAAGAATCACGTCTTCTTCTCCCTAATTAACTGGGACGATCTCATTAATAAGAAGATTACTCCCCCTTTTAACCCAAATGTGGTGAGTGTCTCTTTCTGCCAAGTATAGGAGGGCCCAAAGGGCATTTCTTTAAGTCAGAGGCTGTGGTGGTGGAGGGGAGGGCCCTCAAGGAACAACTTGGCGGGTCCTTTATTCACAAACCACAACCTTCCCTAGGTGAAAAGTGGAATTTTTGTCCCAGCCAAGCTAACATCACTTCTCCCCACAGCTCCCAATTCAAGTACCAAAAGCTAAAAAGCGAACACCCTCCGCCTTATTTAAACTTTGTGTGGCCTTTGGCTTCTGTGCTTGAAACGGATGGCTGTTACGGGAGTTTCCACAGAGTGCCCTGAAGAGTCGAGCTCCGGGGTTTAAAGCCCCAATGAGGATTTCCCTGCCCTGTACGCCCCTTGAATTCTTGACGCTGAGTTGTTTTGTTTTGTTTTGTTTTCCTGCCACAGAGTGGACCTAGTGACCTGAGGCACTTTGATCCCGAATTTACCGAAGAGCCGGTCCCCAGCTCCATTGGCAGGTCCCCTGACAGCATCCTGCTCACAGCCAGCGTCAAGGAAGCGGCCGAGGCCTTCCTGGGCTTTTCGTACGCACCCCCTGTGGACTCTTTCCTCTGAACGGTCCCAGGGTTGGTCGTGAAGGATTCGTGTGTGTGTGTGTGTGTGTGTGTGTGTGTGTGTGTGTGTTAAGTGTTCTAGTTAGCCTTCTGGCGGGGCCGCCAGCTGACAGGACGTCTTAAAAGAGAATTTGCACATCTCTGGAAGCTTGCACGTCTCGGCAATCTCATTGCACACTGTTCGCCGGAAGCTTTTCGAAGAGCACATCCTCCTCTCAGTGAGCTCATGAGGTTTTCATTTTTATTCTTCCTTCCAACATGGTGCTATCTCTGCAGTGAGCGTTCGCGTGCCGCCGTAGACAGAGGCAGTGGTCTTGTTAGGACGACGCAGCTCTAAGGAGGGTTTTCTGAGGGTCTGTCTGGGCCGTGATGTCGAATCTGATGAAATGTGCCTTTTCTGATGAGATCGTGTTAGCTCCAAAGTTTTCCCTGTGCAGAGTGTTTCAGTTCTTTTTCTTTTTTTTTTTTCCCCTCCCCTTGTGGATTTACTGTGTGAACAGTGGTATGAATGTGGTGTGCTTGATCACAGATGGATTTCGTTATAAGCATCAATGTGACACTTGCAGGATACTACAATGTGGGACATTGTTTGTTTCTTCCATATTTGGAAGATAAATTTATGTGTAGACCGTTTTTTTTCTTCTGTAAGATACAGCTAATAACTAAAATTTATTGAAAATGGTCTTGCAATGACTTGTATCCAGATGCTTAAAGAAAGCATTGCTGCTACAAATATTTCTATTTTTAGAAAGGGTTTTTATGGACCAATGCCCCAGTTGTCGGTCAAAGCCTGGTATTTTCATTGTTTAAAATGTCACCTGTAAAATGGGCATTATTTATGTTCCTCTTTTTTTTTTTTTTTTTGCATTCCTGATAACTGTATGTATTGTATAAAGACAGTCTGTACATTGGGTTATAACACTAGTATATTTAAACTTACAGGCTTATTTGTAATGTAAACCACCATTTTAATGTACTGTAATTAACATGGTTATAATATGTACAATTCTTCCCCCCCCCTCCCCACCACACAACTTTTTTTTGTGTGCGATAAACCAACTTTGGTTTGCAATAAAACCTTGCAAAATATTTACATAAATTGTGTCACGCGTGTTATTTCTGTATATCTTGGTTGCGGGGGGAGGGTAAGTAATAATGGGTCCATTTAAAATTTTAAAACCTGGGAACTGCTGCTGTAACTTCCAGCTCGGTGGTTTGCTTCCAAGAGCATCAGGTTCAGACTCCAGGGGGCTACAGAGTGGTCTTATGATGTCAGTCGTTCATAAACCCATCCAAATAAATCCTTTTCCATAGACCAATGCATTTCACAAGGAAACCACGAAGCAACGTTCCCTGTATTTATTGCCTACCCTACGAAGTTGGCTGTTGGTCCTGACATTTGGTTTGCCTGGCAGGTAATTCTTTCAACAAATAATCTGGGCCAGGCTCTGCTCTGAGTGCTGGGGATATAGCAGTGGGCAAAGCAGACAAATCTCTGCCCTTACAGAGCCTAATAGGAAAGACGCTTTTTCAACAAAGCAGTTTGTTGAAATGGAAGTCAAGATAATAGTCTGCAAGTAGAATGCCACTCAAGAGGGTGAGGATGTCTGTCCTGAACGACTATGTTCCCAAGAAGCTGAGCTGGCCGAAGCTGAGAGCACCAAGAGCTGAATGGAGTACCGTGCCAGCTCAGAGAAGGACCCCCAAGGAGCCAGTCCCTGGCACAGGCCAGAAGCCTCTTGAGCCTGTGTGTACCCGGCAGTGCACGGCCCCAGCCAACTCTGGGTCTGCGGTGTAGACCCCCATGCTCTGGTCTGGGGTGTAGAGGCCACTTCTAAGGCTCATACCGCTGGAATATCTACTGTAGAAGAGGGAAAGATATGAAGATACTAAGAGATCATCCAAATTTGAGTCTGAATTGTCACAGAGACTCTAAAGCCTGCATTTTCCTAATAGAGATTGACACCAGCTCTGACCGGGGGGGGGGGGGTTTGCAGAACTTCCCCTCATTCTCATTATCAACAGTTACAAACTCCTTCTTGAACCAAAGGCGCTTAAATTACCTTTTTATCTGAACACAGTTCTTGCAGGCTTGGGAATCTCCAGTCTAATCATAGTTAAGTCACAGGGGCTGGTCATGGATGACAGAGCTTTTTACTTTTTTAAGGGTAGACACTTGGTTTATTGGGTTATAGTCAATCACTGTATAAGATCTGATCCTGTTGCTTGGGGAATGATCTGATCCTGTTGCTTGGGGTCCGAAGGGTTGTCACGCAAACAGTGAGAGATGAGATCAAATACAAGTGGGTGGGAAGGGAACAAGGTAAGAACAAGGAAGCTAAGAAAGAACAGGGGGTCAATTTTTTAAAAGGGCAAATATTTACCAAGTACTGTGATGTAAGGTAGCATACAAGCAGAGGTATCTTTTATCTGGGAGAGGAAAGTACCTCCCTGCCAGCATTGGAAGCTACAGCTTGAGCCTGGCGGTTGCAAAAAGGGACAGTACGCTTCTCCATCGCCCTCTCACCGTGCATCTGTTCAACCGTGGGTTTGGGGGCAATGTATTCAGCTACGGTTCCCCCAAGTTAAAAGGGGACTCTGAAACCACTGCTACCACAAAGACTGAGTCAGTCACTGTTCTTGGGGCATTGGCCATCAACTTGGGGAGACAGGGCACCTACTCATGGTGCACAGCAGGTGCCGAAGGAGGGGTAAAGAGAACTTCAGAAGTCCAGATGCTTCCGTGGGATCAGCTGCCTGGAGCAGGCTTCACAGAGGGGATACCAAAGATTCTTACCTACCGATTCTATTTGTAGGAAGTCTAATTGGGTGCAGGCCTCAGGGTTAGATAATAACACTAACAGCTAATGCTAGTGAGCTCTTACTATACACGAGACGTTAGTCTAAGTACAGTATAGGCTATTTCAGGACCACCCTGGATTATCAAAAGCAAAGAGACTAGTACAGAAAGGTAACTTGCCAGTTAGTAAGTGGTGACGTTAGAAGTCAAATCACGAGGAGTCTCAAAAGACTGTGCTTGTAACAATTATCCTATTCTGCCTGACAGGTGACAACAGATCTAGAAGCGGACCCCTGTGCGTTTGTTAACCATTAACTTATTATTTCATCAGACGCTTACGGAGGTATCTTGCAGGCGTCAGGCTATGCGGAAAGAGAGAGAAAGGGGGTTGGGATTTGCAAGCATAATGTAGACACTATCAGTTGTTGGTGCCGATTAAGAGCAGCTGGAAATACAAAGCACATTACCGTGGGCGTGTAAAGTAGCACCACCATTTTGGAAAACTGCTTGGCACTATTTGCTAAAGATGATCACGCATATAAAGTTTGGCCTAGTAGCTCCTCTCCATGCTTTATACCCCAAAGAATGTACATGTATTCAATAAAAAAAATTTGCAATAATGCTCACAGGAGTACTATTCATCTTAGCCCCACATGGGAACAATTCAAACTGTCCACCAAGGGTAGAATAAATTAGCATGATTTCATACAAGGGAATGCTATACTGCACTGAAAACGGATGCTCATTACATGCAATACCAGGGAATAAACCCCACAAACAAACATAGCAAACAGACTGTATGGTTTAACGCATATAAACTTTGAAAGCAGACAAACAAAGTGAATCTATATAGAGGTCAGGACATGATCACCTCTGAGGAGAGGACGCGGGTGGAGATCATGATTAAGAGGGTACGTGAAAGGGGTGGTCTCCTGGGTGCTGGTGATTTCTCAGTTTGGCTGGTGGTCTCAGGGAGTAGTTTTGCTTTTTGATATTTCATCAGGTTATATGCTTACGATAGGTGCCCTTTTCTCTGTGATGCTTCAAAAAATGTTTATTAAGATATGTAGAAGAAAGTTACGTAGTATAATCAAAACAGGACATTATGGGAACACAGAGGAGGGGCACCTTACCTGATTTGGGGGGTGGGGACTAAGTTTTCAGAGAGTGGAGGCCAGAGACGCTTAGGGAGATCTAGAGTGTTCAGATAGGCTGTGTTGGGAACTGGATCGTGGAAGTGAGGCAGAAAGAGAAGCCTCTCAGGTGCTGGCTGGTAGAGGTCCGGGAGCGAGGGGGCAGCTTGCATAAACTAGTGGATGGAATATTGGAAAAGGAAAGTTGTCAGATCTACATCAGAATCCCAGCCCTACGGATTAGCTTCCTAGCTGGGGACACATAGTAACTCTCTTCTAACCTACCTCTTCACAGTGATCTGTGAGACAAGGTCAGAAGGAATTGAAATGCCAAGAATGCAAATCAATTTCTTCTTTCCCAACTCATTACGTTTCTCAATTTCCCCTCCTCTTTACTCGATGAGGGGAGAAAAGGATATTAACAAGCAGTGAGAAGTCAGTTTGAATAGAGAGATCGACCTTGTCACTGCTGTTCTTCAAAGTCTCACGGAGAAGTTTAGAACTCAGAAGGTAGCCACAAGAAGCATTTGGCGGCTTTCCATGAGGAAAACAAAGTGATTGAAAGGAGTGTTCGGGTGACTCTTGCCGGGAGCTGAGTGCAGGGAGGGCTTTATAACTAAAAGAAGAAGCAGCAGAAGAGAAAGGGGGAGGAGGAGGGGGGCGGGGAGAAGGGGGAGGAGGGGGAGGGGAAGAAGAAGGAAGAAGAAGAAGGGGGAGGAGGGGGGAGGGGAGAAGGGGGAGGAGGGGGAAGGGAAGAAGAAGGAGGAGGAGGAAAAAAAAGGAAGCCATCTGGAGACTTCTTGAGAGCCATTGGTGACGGTGAGGGAAGGTTAGAGAAGAGATGTTTGCCAGACCCCAAATCAATGGAGTTTAGTGAGTCACTGGGAATGAAGAAAGAAGGATGAATCCAAGACAAGGCACGGTTAATGTCGTTTGTTTCATTAATGTAATTGACCTAACTTATTGAAGCGGTTGTCATAGCTGCAATAGTAACATCTAGGACAAAGGCCACCCACCCACCAGTTTCTTCAACATTCCCAAGGCATGACGGACCAAATGATCAATAATCAATCAGCATGATTAGCAAGGCAGGATGTTACACACTGCAGTCACTCCTACCCCATCCTGTTAAGAAATTTCTTGCTTCATCCATCAAACAGCCCTTGGAATTCTATTCCCTATGCCTCAAGTTTTGTTTTAGGAGCATGATGATGTTAAACTTGACCTGGTGTTGATCAGTATAACACTTCTATTAAGAAAAAATACACTCATCTAAATTAATGAAGCCAAATTTGGGAAATTAAATATTTTCCTCTTACTGCACCAAAATTGTTATCCAGTCACCAAAACCAACAATTAATGATTATAGCTTAGACTTTACTTGTGCATATATGTGATCTTTCCCGGTCCACTTTGGCCTCACGTACTCATATATAAGAACACGTTTAATTTATTCATGTTTTTTCTGCTTCCCGCATCTTTTCTGTGACAAACGGTGGCACCAAGACGAGGGGTAATCCTAGATGTTTATATAGTGTCTGCCTACAACGTTGTGTTCAGACAGATAAGTTTGTGTATTTGGATACCTTGGAAACCACGAACTACAAAGGATAGGGTTCTTGGTTTCCTCTTTTCTGTGTTGTCTGTTCTGTGCTCCACCTAAGCATATCACAGCAAGCATGATGATGATACTATAACAATAATATGCAAGGTACAGATTGTTTCCAAGAAAATATACAATGCGGACCATCACTACTTGTGAACAATAGATCAAGGGTCATAAGCATAAAGACATAGTGTCACTTTACATACACCCATATAAAAGCGATGAGTGGCAGCCAATTTGTTCATGATATCGAGATAATCCTAACACACTTCTGCTCTGTCTTATTTTACTGCCACTTTGGATAGTCGTACACTCTGAATGTAGCATTCCAGAGGCCAAAGTCATTGTCTTCCCCAACCAGACCTAAACTGTTTGATTCGAAATGTGTTGCTATGTTGCTAGCAAAACGCAATATTTTTTTTTTTTGTTTTGGCAATAAAAATTTGTTTTTTTGTTTTGGCAATAATCAATTAAATTAAAGTTTTACTTAATTAAATTAATTAAAGTTGCATGGAACTGATCTGGAGTCCACATAAAAAACAGTGATTATATTTTCCTCTGAAAGATCATGAAAAAGGAGCATACAGTGATGATCTGATCCTTGAATTAAATTACATGATACCTAATAATAATGGACATTTGGGGATACACTTAGAGAAAATAGAATTTGCCGAATCAAACATATAGGTGACAACTCTTTGAAAAGCAGAGCAAAATAAAGATGAAATAATCAGGGAAGAGGAAAGCATGTGAATGAAATGATGCCTTCCTTTATTTATAGACAGATAACATGCTCACAGTAAAACAAATAAAAACACAATGGGTTGAAATGAGGGATAATTTCATGACTGCCTCTCCCAGCCACTCCCACCCCAATTTCCCCTCACTGCAAGTAACAAATAGTAAGCCTTCATGTGTATCTTTTCAGAAAGATGGTATGCATGTACAAGCCTAAAAGCTTCCTTCCAATAACACAGAATTCGAATTTTAAAGGACGGAGCAGAGGGCGGGTCTTGATTTCTGGTTGATTTCTTTTTTTAAGTTATCTTAGTTGTTCATGTTTTCTAAGTTCAAAGTCTCACTTGCGGGATTCTAGTGCTTTCAAAATATGTTGGTGCAACAGAACTCTTTAACACTGCCTGTGGACTTTTTCATTTGGTGCTGAATGAAGACACAGCAATCTGGTCTCATGTTGCAGAAAAAAACAAACAAACAGCCTCACTGAGACACAAGACTTGGCTTTCAAGGTTGCCCTTTGCAACTATGTACAATTTTTGCCTTGCCCACAGTCTTTGGAACCTAACAGCTCAGCAACTTGGCTGTAGATACACTCTTTCTAAAACAGCTGGAAACCATCTCCATTTTCCGGTCACTAAAGAGCCGTCTCATGTCTAGGGCATCCTTGAATATTTTCACACAAGTTACCTAGTTGGGGGATAAGACTCCCCTTCTAACCATTCCTACATTCCTTTAAGTCATTCTCCCTATCAACTCTCCTGGCTTTCCAATTCCACAGAATCATAAAAATGTCAGGGTGGGAAAGATTACTAGGTCTAGGGGTCATAAACTCACTGCCTTTAGGAACCAGACTTGTAAATCATATTAGAATAAGACAGAGCCACTGACAACGCATTTTCTCGTAAAAGCCTTGACATTAAAATAATTAAGATCAAAAACAAAAATTGTGTTGGCCAAGTAAAAATGAGTCTAGGGGCAGAAATATTTGCAAATTTTCTCATCCAATCTCATATGCAATTATGTAAAATTCAATGAGCCACCCTCTCTTTTGCATTCTTGCCATTCCTTATCTATGAGCAACACAACAAAAAAAACAAAACCCCAAACACTGGAGATTGAAAGTTCTGCTTCTCTCCACTATATAACAGTGAGGGAGAAATGGGCTTCTCCCATTTCTCCAGACAGGAGTCTGGCATTACATGCCACAGAGTCCATCCTTCCAGGTTGATAAAGATTGTCCCCAGCTCCCCATCCTATTCACACGCCTAGAGGCCCCAACTTCCATCAGAATTCCATAACCAGTTTTGGAAAGGAAGCAGACGGGCTCTTTAGTATATGATCTAGGAGCTTTTACGAGGCCCCCTTTTTAGCAGACCCCTCACTCAAAAGGGAAAATAGATCTGAAGAATTTTCTGTCTGCCATAAAAGGATAAGGAACCAGCTTGGCCAAACTATCCCGAGTGACAATGAACAGGAAGTAAAGTGTGTGTGTGTGTGTGTGTGTGTGTGTGTGTGTGTGTGTGTTGAGGGAGGCAGCATAGTAAATCAGGAACACCTCTGAGTTTTCACACCTATCTCCACTTCTTAGTCTCCCTGAGCCTTCTCCCTTCTTTCCCAAATTGGAACTAAAAGCACTTCTTTTGTACTATAGAGGATCTGGGCTAACATATTTCAGCCTGTAGAAAAATGTAATTCAACAAGTAAAGAACAATGCTCTTGGCACTTGACTGGGGGAGCTGAGGGTCTGGGACCACTCAGACCTTCTGCATGCTTCATAACTTACTGTTTCCAGGCAACACTTCCAACTGTGCATCTTTAAGAGAACAGAAAATGACCAAGTGTCCTCAGATTCTGTCCCCCTCCTCCCCGCAGGCATTTCTACTTTCCAGCTGCAATAGACAGGTTGTGAAGGGTACAATATAATATTTAGGTAAATAATCCTATGTCCCAATTATATGGAGTTCAAGGTGTTTCTGATAGTCCCAAAGGATTTTCAAACTTTTCAAATTAAATTCCTTTTAGGTTTCTTAAACACGCACCATAAAATAAGGGTGAACTGTGTCCCATTAGTCACCAACTAAGAGCGGCATAGCCCTCAATAGCCTGATACTATGCCTGTCAACTTTTTCTTTAAAGACAGAAGAAATGAGTTACACAAAAACACTCTGTTCTGACTTTTTCATCATTGCTAACATCAGTAGGGTCAAATCTCTGGAAGAAACCCAGGGTTGTTGGGGGCATATCTGGATATAAACCAGAAGATCCGGGTTCTGCCTTGGTCATCTGGTAAGTCTCTTTTTCCATAAAATGGGGCTACAGCTAACTGTTGTGCCTTCCTTACAAGCCAGAGCAAAGATCTAACAAGACAAACGCTGTACGAGAATGGGCTTTGCTGACCAGGAAGTGATCAATTAGTTTCGGGTGCTTCTCAGGAAACAGCTTGCCTTGAACTGTACCAGTTTACATGACTTTCGAGTTTAATACTTCAGACCTCTAGGAGTCTGTTAAGACTTTCTTCATAGGTTGTCCTACTGAGAGATTTGTTACTTAGTAGAAATTAGTTTTTAAACATATCTAATGCATATGCTTATTTGAATCGCCTTTGAAAATTCTTCCCATCTAAAATCAGGAAGGTTTTTCAAGGAATTAATTCCCCGAATTCAGAGATGAAGAATTGTTCTTCATTCTACTAACCCTTAACATGATGAAATATTGTATGTGAACAACCAATTTAAAATATAAGGTATAAGGGCACTTGGGTGGCTCAGTCAACTGGGCGGTGGACTCTTGATTTCGGTTCAGGTCATGATCTCAGGGTTCAGGAGATCGAGCCCTGTGTCGGGCTCCGTGCTGACAGCATGGTGCCTGCTTGGGATTCTCTCTCTCCCTCCCTCTCTCTCTGCCCCTCCCCTGCTTGTGTGTGTGCTCTCTTTCTTTCTAAATAAATAAATAAACTTAAAAAAAATAAAATACAATATAAGGTATAAAAGGTATTACTAAATAAAGAACATCCAAATCATTATCTTACTTTTCTTTCAGTTTTATTTAAATGAAAATCACACATTGGGGGGAGAGAGAGAGATCCTGATAATATGAATCCTTTTTGCTATGCAACATATTTAACATAGTTTTAAAGGACCCAGCCACATAAAAAGACCAGAAAAAGTAATAAGAGGTAAACGTATCAGGAAAGAAAAGGCAAAATTGTCAATGATGCAGATGATGTGATTCTACAACAACACCAAGGAGATCCACAAACTATAATACTTCATTGGGGAGTTCAGTAAGGTTGCCTCGCATAGTATCTACCTGCACAATTCAATAATGTATCTCTACTCTGTAATAACCCAACAGAAAAAAATAGTTTGTTTATATTTATAGCAAAAATTATAACCTAGGAATTAAGTAACCTAACAGAGGTTAGGAAATTGCCTCTATTAAAAGAACTGATTACATGAAGGGAGTATTATGTTAAAATGGACGGGATATCACAACTTTGCAAAGGTATTGATTCTCCCAAAATCTATCTACAGGTTTCGGTAAATTTCCAACGAAAATTCCAACAGGATTATTTAAGGGGGAATTGAATCATCAATTTTGAAATATACATGAAAGCTTACATCTTTCCACTAATATTTCATATAAAATTTACATGGAAGAGTCGGTCCACGATAACAGAAAATGGAAAGGAAAGAGAGTAAAGCAGACCTACCAGATCTTAAAACATATTACAAAGACATCAAAACAGTATTAAAGCAGCCTGCAGTCGGCATATGGACAGACAAATGGGCCGGAATAGATGGCATAGAGAATATGAGATGAGTGCCACCACAAATCAATGGAGAAACGATGGGTTATTTAGCAAATAACGTTAGGAAATTTAGCTCATCATATGCAGGGGAAAAAGTTAGATTTCTACTGCACATGACATTTAAAAATAAACATCAGATGGACGGAAAACCTAAAACTGAAAGACAAAACTATAAACCTAATAGAAAAAAAATCAAAGACTATCAAGTCATCGATTAGCTAATTAATGAGCAGATACCTCAAGTTGAGAGAAAACTTTTGATTTGCAAAGCTCAGAGAGTCTTCTGCATGGGTTTGCAGGATTAGGGGAATGGGGAGGATTTTAATGAACGTGGCCCAAGCTTCCAGAGAACGTGATGACAACCTCCATCCACGAAGCACCACACTCTGTCACCTGCTGACGCGATCGTCTGATAAGACAGGAGAAGCAAACAAGATAACGTATTTCTATTCCCTTTTTGCATGTGCTAAACTTGAAGCTCTGAGAAGTTTACCTGAGCAGACACCCATGGAATACGTGAAAGAGTCACACTTGAACCTACTGCTCTGACCCCAGAGGCCTTCTCTTTTCACAGCCTCTCATGAAGCATTCTGGCATGTTTACTGAGCGGTGAGAGCAAGAGCCACCATCTGGAATGTCCAGGTCAGCTGGTCCGGTCTCCCTTCCGTAGAGATCGCTGGGTTTCCAGAAGGACACTTGGAAAAAGGAACCGAAGGTCACCGGGAAATAACTTTGGAATCTGCAGCTCAAATTCAAATGGGCTGCTTTAAAGGGGTTGGCTCCATCAATCTCCTGAGAGGCAGTTTTCTCATGTTCTCATGGTTTGTAAAGTCTGCGTTTAAGAGATAGAAACACATACTCCTCGTTCCTCCTAGAACTGGTGTGTGATTCAAATGAGAAGAGTTTTCCATTACAAGGCATGACTGTCTTATTAATATTTCCCGATTGCCTTTAACAATTTGTAGAATGACATCAACATCAGCCTGCAGCGCCACCCAGTGGATACACTAATGCTTGATGTTTTTAAGTTGTTCTCAGGTGGTAAACATTACCTGTATTACAGGTACTGTTACTCAGGCCTTTGGCTCACAGTCGGTATATTTCTTCCCTATTTTTGACTTATAAAAATTGTTTATATGAGGTTTTTCATAAGTCAGTCATGACCAAAAAAAAAAGGAGCCGAAGATCAGAGCATGACCTATATTTTACTTGCGATGCTTCACCCTGGGTGGCTGCTCTTGTCAAAATTGCAACCCACGTGTTTGCCTTAAAACCCAGCTATTATTTAACGCAAGAGGAACAACCTGGGGGTGTTGTTGGAGAGGTCTGTTTCCTTCTTGACGTAAGTTGTAGTTCAAATTGCCGAGTCCACACTTGAAATTTTTCTTGTTATAGTTCACTCGTTTGTACACATATCAATGCCTTCGTAAAAATCTATTGCATATTTTCGATGTTAGGCAACATGCCCAGTGCTAGGGATTCAATGATGAGCGCAAAGGAATGTGGTCCCTGGCTTCACGGAGCTTGGAAATCTAATGAGAAAAACATACGATAATTAAGTAACCACACAAATGTTGCCTCACTTAGCTCAGAAAATGAGAATATTTATTTCTTCCTTTTTTTCCCCCAAAACAGCAAGAGTTTTAATTTTTCCTCATGTATATCTGGGTGTTTGGGGTGCAGGGGGCTTGTAATGGAAGGGTTTGAAGCTCTTTTGTTTAAATCTGACAATCATGGGAGGAAGAAAGGCATGTTATAGTATAACGGTGAGAAATGGTAGAATTTGGAGTCAGAAACCAGGGTTTAAATCCTGTGATCTCTCTCTATGCTTGTGACATTCAGCAAATGATTTTAGTCCTTGACACTTTTCACTTTCTGTGACATAGAAATAATAACACCTACCTTGAAGAGGGAAGGCCATGGCTAATATAGCACAAGGTATATAATAGGCGATTAATAAATGCTTTGCCTAAAGGTGCCTGGCTGGCTAAAGCATGTGGGTAAAGCGTGTGACTCTTAGGGTTGTGAGTTCAAGCCCATGTTTAACGGGGAGCCTACTTAATTTTTTTTTTTTTTTGCTTAAAGCATCATGTGATCAAAAGTTATATGACTTTTATTGCACCACTCATATTTACTGACCCCTAAAATGGAACATAAAGTTTAAAGCAATGAGAAAAACTTTTAAAGTCAATTTTTAAAAATAAGAGAAAGCTAGTAATTTTGAGACGTTCGTGTATGGCATGATGATGTGGAAATGCAAATATGTGCCACTTATTTTTCAAAGGTATCCAGTGACTATATCTAAATTCTCGTTTATTTGCCCCAAGAGTTGGGGTAAAACAGATGTGATAAATCCAACTGGTCAGTTGAAGGCGGAAGCAATGCGTAATTGGCTAGCTTGGGTCTCACCACTAGTTAAAAGGTGAAATGGAACTAAAATCTGTGACTCTCACTCTCTGGGTTGCATCTCTTTAGATCCCATTGAAAAGAATGGATACTGCGGAATAGCTAAACAATATTAACAGAAAAGACTTCTCAAAATTGTTACAAGTCTTGCCGTGCAGACAGACTTCCAAATAATTCCCTTATTTCACATATGAGCAGAGGAAATGTATCACGTGTTGTTCCAGTTATAAGAACACACACACATTTGTATATACAACTCGGAATATTTCAGAAAGGAGGGAAAGATTCAAGTGCTAACATTTGTTGAAACCTACATGTATGTTAGATGCATTATCTTATTATCAGGTAAGTACGTTGTCCCTGAGTTATAGAGGAGACGCTGAAAATAGTAAGAATAAATAACTTTTCCTTGGAGTTGGGAATGGCAAAGAAAGAATTCAAGGCAGGTCCTGCTGACCCCAGAGGCCCTCATATTTCGATCACTTCCCAGTCAGAAGAGTGACCAATGAAAAATGCTCCTCTATGACCTTGAACATATTTCACTGTGTACGATATCCCGCCAATTGGCAGTCACATTATGTGACATCAGAAAATTGAAGACTGCCAATGTCAACCTCTTCTTCATTTTTATAGGGAAAGTTGGGGAGGTTCAGATCCTTCTGTGAACATTACTAGAATCAGAACAACTCAGTTAAAATAAAATAAAATAAAATAAAATAAAATAAAATAAAATAAAATAAAATAATATAAAATCACTTTATATTGTCTACTTGGGGACATACATGCTTACTAAGTTTTTATTAATATTTCTTTCTTCTCAAGTTCTGACCACATTTTTGTAATTTTTCTCTGTATCCTAGACTTCTGAGAAGGGCCCGCTGGATGGTCCCTCCTTGGCTCATGTGCTTATTATTTAATATGATATGGAAGGAAGAGGAAAATTGGAAGTCAAAGCTAATCTGGGCAAGAGACTGGTGTCACTAGACCTTGATATTAATTTTCCAGATGACTTTGCAGCTGAGTTGGCATTACTCTGCGGCATTAGAAGACTGAAAATAGGTAATAAGGTTAATGGAAGGCCTATGCCTGCCACCGTGCACTGTATGCTGTAAAGCAGGAATAGGACACAGGTGCTTGCCCGCATACGCATACGCATACGCATACGCATACCCGGACTGAGTTCTGACACCAACTGGGACCTTTCAAAAGGGATACTTCGCACTGTTTCTGTGGCTGCTCAGCCTGGAATTCGCGATTCCATGTGCTCTTTCAAATGAAAATCCCCCATGAGAGAGGAGTCCTGAGTTTGCCAGGTGAGGGCCAAGGGTCGGGCTGAGCAGTCAGCCTGCCTTCTGTGCTCAGGGCTGTGCTCTGGGGAAAGACGTCTTCACCGTGCTCTGAAATGTGAAGCCAGGAGCAGACCCAAGAAGTCCCGTCCTGGGGGCCAAGGTTACAGTTGGGACCAGAGAGACAGACACCGAACCAGATCGTGTATCTCAGGACCTAGACGTAGTGGTCCGGCTCTTGCCTGTCTCCAGGCTTTCCATTCGTACTTTTCTTTTTCCGAAAGGCTGTTTTACCTACTACTCCACCTTATCTAAAGCATCTCCTCTATATTCTGTCTCCCTAGCACGTTTATTTCCTTTATCACCCCACACTGGGCGATTATTTATGTATTTGTATCTCTTCTTAGAATATAAGCTCCCTGAGGGCAGAGACTTTATCTTCTGATATCTATTAAAACCCTAGTACCCATATGCCTAGCATATAGCAAGTGCTCGATACATGCTTGTTGGACGAACGAATGAGTGATTCACTTGTGTAATATTTCACAGACATTTAAAAAAATCTCTTTGCTAGAAAAGCGGAAATGATAAAACTTGGATTCACGACAACTGGCCAATTAATCAAAACAAACCAACAAGTCGATAGCCTGACATTAAAACTTGAGGCTAAAAAAAGGAACTATAACATGACGTATGACAGAGTCAGAATTCAAGAAGGTTACTGAAAGCATTAAGCAAAATGAGAGTTGGTTAAAAAAAGAAAAAAGGAAATACGAAGTTTCAGATAAGAGTCCAAAGAATCAATTTTACGACTATAAAAGTGAAAAGGTCGGGTTTGACAGTACTTGTGGAACTTAGACGATTTAATAGATTTCAATCCCAGTGTTAGTATTAGTCGAGTGCAAATTAAGCTTCCCAAAACCAAGTGCCCTCTTAGACTGATTACCAGAAATACTGCGTCCGAAAGAAAAGTTATTATTACTGATGAAATGGTACCAGTAGAAGGTTTTGTTTCTGGCAGTATATTTCAAGGACACCACCCCAATGAAAGGAGCAGTGTGCGTAAGATACGGAAACCAGATTTCATAAGGAAAAACGGAATGGCTAGCCGGGAAAGGAGAGGTTTGGAGGTGGTATTTAGCCCGAGGGGGGCAGCGAAGGGGGTGCGCAGACTGGGAGCTCGATAGCTGTGCATAAATATTTTGTGCGGAAGGAGAATTGACTTTATCTTGCAGCGCTGTGCAGCAAGACAGGTGGAAACCATAGGGAGGTCGGCTTCCAAGACATCTGAGGAGGTGATGAGATCTTCAAAGTTGACATGACCATCTTGTGGCTTTGTGTGTTAGCCGGGATGCCCCAGAGACACAGAACCGATAGGATATGTATCGATAGCAGAAGAGGACATTTATCACAGGAATTTGCTCACGTGATTCGAGTCACTGAGAAGTCCCCCAACCTGCCCTCTGCGAGCTGAGACCCAGGAAAACCAGCAATGACTTCAGTCTGAGTCCGAAGGTTCGAGAACTAGGAGTGGCTGTGTCACAGGGCAAGGGAAGATGGATGTCCCAGGTTAAGCAAAGAAAGAAAATTCACCCTCCTTCTGTCTTTGTGTTCTATTATGTGCTCAGTAGATTGGATTATGTTCACCTGCATTGGTAGGGACTATCTTTTTTACGCAGTCTATCTATCCAAATGCTAATCTATTCCACAAATACCCTCACAAACACACCTAGAAATAATATATTGCCAGCTATCTGGGCATCCCTTGGCCCAGTCAAGTTGACACATAAAATTACCCATCACACTCTGGAACTACTCTGGAGGCAAGCGGTATTGGATCAGGAAGGAACCAGGGCAGGTAACCCCCACATTTTCTTCCAGCTCTAAACATTTTACACTTCCAATGGTGTCTCAAGGATGTTGAGAATTAAAAAAAAAAAAAAAAAAAAACATTTAGAAGTATATAAAATACATAACCTATTGTTTTAATCTACCATTAAAATTTTCTGCCCAAACATTATTAAACACAAGTTTATTGGGGTTCTTTGAAATAACTAAGAATTGCAAAATACAATTATAACAAGAAAATGGAAGAGTCATTCAGTTGACTATTTTAAGTAATTGTGATAGAGAGGTTCCATGTTTGTAGTTCACTTGCTTGGAAAGGCTACTTCCAGGGGAGACAAGGAGACCAAACCCCATTCTCTTAGAGGCTTGATAAGAGCTCTATTGACTTCAGTCACTGATGTTTCACAGCAGAATCATCAGGGAAACTGGGATGAAGGAATTCTCTGGAAAAGAGCCCCACAGCATTTATTTTCAACCAATATTACAGCACGTGTCACATGGGCCTGGGCCACATTCTGGAAATAGACATTCCCCTGGGCTTCCTCACCCCATATCCCCCAACCCCACCCAAATTCACTTGTGAGAGGCCAGGTGTCTCTTTACACAGAAGGATTTTCCAACAGTGTGGGTTGTGGCTCAGTCAACTCTGGAATGCATTCTGGGGAATGGCTAAACATAACATCCTTCCTTAGAAGTGATAATAAAAATAAGTAGGATAGATTCTCATTTGTCAGGGGCAATCTGAAGCAGTCATTGAGGGCAGGATAACTTCCATGTCATCCAAACCCTCCGCAAACACCTACTACCGGCACTTACATAGCGGTTGCTCGGGTAGAAGTTTCCCAAACCTAGGATCACTAGGATCAAAATAAGTTACTGTGGATGCAAATCTGTGTTGATGCCAATGTGGTATAGTTACTGGGCTCAGGAGGAGAGCAAATCCTCCCCAGTTGCTAGCATGTAAGCACATGGCCAGTTCATAACATTTTCTCTAGAGACAATACGTCAGCCCTTGCGCTTGTCTGAAAGTACAGACTAATTGCACTGAGTTCTATCCAAATTCTAGGTAGAAAAATAAAATAAGTTGCTAGTAAACTTTAGCGGATGAGAACCAACTTCCAAATCCAAACCTGAAGGTAATTTTCCATGAGAAAGTGCCCAGGAATCTAGAATAATTCCTTAAAGTTGACGAGGAGCAGAGCTAGGAGATCCTGCACATAGTGTAAGTGTCAAACCTACTGAAGACACTGACATTGTCCCTCAAACTCAGCTTTTCTGAGACCAACTGTGGATGAATGGTTTCTGCTTCACCCTTAAGCTTTGGGTTTCTCTGGCTTTTTCCATCCCATTTTCTCCCTGGACCCCATCAAGAAATCTGGCATGACACTTGTCTCTAATTTTTGCCAACTCCTTAACTTCACATCCCTTAAATCAGTCTTATTTTAAGGCATTTGACTAAATGGATATTAGTATTGTATTTTCGTTGAAGTCAAAGCTTTTAATTTTATCATGGATATATGGACAATTGCTTCATTTTGCTTTTCTCCCTCTCCAAAATAGGTAGAGGTTTGACTTGAACTTTCTACGGCTTAGTAATAAAAATGTAAGCAGGATAAGAAATTGTATTATCTCCATTGCATTTGGCACAAATGTTGAGATCAAATAACCAGTAAAAGTGTTATTAGTTTAACATTTTCAGAGGAAGCATATTCCTGGTCCATTATCCCAATGAGTAACGCGGAGACATTTTCTAAGCTATTTTTTATCCAAGAGTTGTAAGTGCTGTATAGATGCAGCATCGGGTTACATTTATTGGTGCTATTATCATTCCTATTTTACAAGTGGGAAAAGTGAGAGGTTAAATGTCCCAGAGCTAAAAGCACAAGTAATCTCCCAAGCCAGGAATTGAGGCCATTGCTGTTGGTTTCCCATCACCATTTACCAACAAGGTCATCCCCCTTTCTGCGCTACAGATCAACTCCTTCTAGTGGTGCAAAATCTGCCAAAGGGGCACCCAACAAACATGACAAGGTCTGAGCTGTAATACTGCATGACCACAAGTTTGGTCCCCATTCTATTTTTTTTTTTAATGTTTTTATTTAGTTTTGACACAGAGAGAGAGAGGGAGAGAGCACAAGCAGGGGAGGGGCAGAGAGAGAGGGAGGCAGAGGATCCGAAGGCGGCTCTGCACTGTCAGCCCAGAGGCTGATGTGGGGCTCGAACTCACAAACCAGGAGATCATGACCAAAGTCGGATGTGTAGCCACTTGAGCCACCCCGGGGGCCCGGCTCCCCATTCTGAAACATGTACTCACCATGACAAAGAGCACAGGGGAGGGAAAACCCCTGAGCAAACCAAACCTGTTCACTTCCAAGGTCATTCTCTTCACTGGAATTCCAAGGGCCACTCAACACAACCACCTTTGGAACACAACATCTGTACTAGTCCAGTGCTTCACATTACAGCAGCAGCAACAAAAAGCAAAGAAAGAAATCGTCACCTTTTAGCCAAAGCTTAGGGTGATCTACAGCACATGTTACATTCTCTCGACCCGCGTTCTTCCCAGCTGGGCTAGAGATCACCCGTTAGCCTAAGGTCAGGACATGGACAACTTTTTTTCTTAGCCTCTGTCAGACACAGAGCTGGAAATTGGCTGGAGCAAAAGCAAACGAGCAAATAGCATGTATTAGGTCCCAGAGTAAAACATGTTAAGTGTTTTCTCCAAATCAACATTTCAGACTGAAGAAGGTTGCTCCCTTTCTTTTATGATGCTGATCAATAATCAATGGCATGCTTAGATTTATGTCAATAGCATGGATAACAATGTAACTGATTTTTATCACCAATCTTTAATTATATAGATACTATACAAATATATTCTCCGTGTAGAAGATTAGGATTTACAAGAGAAACTAAACTCCCTTTGATTATAGCTTTAATCAAAATTTTTCCCCAAAAGGTAACAAATGGTTAACAATTTTTTAGGTATCCTTCCAGATATCTTTTTTTTTTTTAACGTTTATTTATTTTTGAGACAGAGAGACACACAGCATGAACGGGGGAGGGGCAGAGAGAGAGGGAGACACAGAATCGGAAGCAAGCTCCAGGCTCTGAGCCATCAGCCCAGAGCCCGACACGGGGCTCGAACTCGCGGACCGCTAGATCGTGACCTGAGCTGAAGTCGGACGCTTAACCGACTGAGCCACCCAGGCGCCCCATATCCTTCCAGATATCTTGCTAAACATTACATACAGGTAGACCCGCACAGATGTATAGCATTATTTAGCACATAAATACCATATCGGGTGTACCAGCTTGCCTTTTCATTTCACAATATGACATGAAAATGACTCACTTTACTTTCAGCACAAAAAAAATGTGTAGGCATGTGAATATTTAAGTTGTAAAATTTTTCTATATACAAACATTGTTGCAGGGGACACCCTTGTACACGGGTGTTTCTCTGAGGTGAAGCCTAAAAGGAAAATCGAAAAATCATAAGGTATAAATATTTTTAAAAATTTTTAAAGAAAATTCTTTCTTTTTAAATTGTATTTATTTTGAGAGAGAGTATGCACGTACACAAGTGGGGGAGGTGCAGAGACAGAGAGAGAGAGAGAGGGAGACAGAATCCCAAGCAGGCTCCACACAGCACAGAGCCCTACTTGGTGCTCGATCTCATGAGCATGAGATCAAGACCTGAGTTGAAATCAACAGTCAGACGCTTAACCAACTGAGCCACCCAGGCATCCCTAAAATTGTTGATAGATAATACTACTAATACTTAATTCTTGTTGAAGAATTACTATCTCCTACTTGCTATTCTAAGTGCTTTACATTTACAAATTCTATTAGGAGACTATTAATCTTAACCCTTTTTAAAAACGAGACTACTGAGACATGGCAAGAATGAGAAACTGGCCGCCAGGCACAAAGCTAGGAGGTGACAGGGTCAGGATCGGGGGCCTGGGGGTTCTCCTTCCAGACTTTTTCTTATTCAAGACACTCTACTATTTATAGCATGGTCTTTATTCTTGTCCAGCTCCTTTGCGTTTGCCAGTTAACAAGTGGAAATCTACTTACTTTGATTGGCTTTACCAATCTTATTAAAATGTAAGTAGAATAAAATAAAATAAAATAAAATAAAATAAAATAAAATAAAATAAAATGTAAGTAGAGATTTTTTTTTTTCAGATTGAATAGTTATCTTCATAATGATGGCTGATGACATAGTAGCCTTGGCAAAGGAGGCCTCGTAGCTTGGCAAGACGAAAGAAAGAGATGTTTCGCTGTCACCGGTGTGAGGCGATGGCATGAGAAGATGAAGAGACGTTAGGGATATCTCTTTGCAGAGAGGGGAAACCCAAAGCAAATCAGATCAGGAGCAAAATCTGTCCTCATGGTAGAACTTGGTCTCCAGTCTTTCAAACCAGGTGCTTAATTTGTAGGATCTGCTCAAACCCATTTCTTTTTTTTTAAATGTTTATTTTTGAGAGAGAGAGAGAGAGAGAGACTGCACGCAAGCAGGGGAGGGGCAGAGAGAGAGGGGGCGACAGAGGATCCGAAGCAGGCTCCGTGCTGAGTGAGAGCAGACAGCCTGAGGCGGAGCTTGAACTCACAAACTTCCCAAGTGCTTAACTGACTGAGCCACCCGGGTGCCCTGGAGCTCAAATTCATTTCAGTCAAGCTTTCCTGCTTATCCTCTGGGCAGTCTTTGACAAACTAAAAGACTGGAAGAACCTTCTTTGTACTGCTGTCATGTGCATCATTCTACCTTATTTTGTTTCACATTTGGGAAACAATCTCAAACTTAATGAAAAGCTTCAAGGTCAGAGTAAATGACTGATGACGTTGCCCCATCACCCCCAAATATTTTAGCACTTAGTACTCCTATAAACAAAGCTATTCTCCCACATGACCACAATCAACCATCAAAATCAGGACATTAACACAGATACACTTGTACTGTCTAATCCTTGGACCTCACTCAAGTCTTACCATTTATTCGAAAGTCCTTTATAGCAAAAAGATCCGTTCGGACTCACGTCCTGCATGTAGTTGACACACCTCTGTAGTATCCTTCAATCTGGAAAGTTCCTTGTATTTTCCTTGATTGTCATGACCTTGACGTGTTAGGTTTCAGGCCAGCTGTTTTGTGGACTGTCCCTCAATGTCAGTTTGTCTAATATTTCCTCATGGGTCCAGGCAGATTACACATCTTTGGCAGGAATATCACAGAAACGATATGTTCTCATTACACTCTAATTAGATGACACGGAATTTCAGATTGTCCTATTACTAACAATGTTAACTTCGATCACTTGTTAAGATGGTTTTGTCAGCCTTCTCCACTGCAAAATTCCTCTTTATTCCCTATCATTGATAAGTATTTGTTGTATAGGGGTGGCGGAGGAGGCTGCGTGAATATACCATTTCTCATTAGATGTTCAATTTATTTGTTCATTCATTTATTTCAGTACACATCCATTAAGAAGTTCTAATGTTACTATTATTATCTATTCTGGTGTTCTAATTGTCCCCAGTTTGGTATGTGAGAGCCCCTTTCATCAGATTTCTACGCGCTTTTAAACACGGTCCTATGTTCTCTGAGCGTCTTTGAACCTAGCGCTGGACTCAGCCGTTTATCCAGAAAGCCCTGGTTCCTTTTAGTGGACGATGATACGTAAAGAGTAAGATTGGATGGTGCGTGATGCGTTGTACTGCTTTGCTGGGTTTTGTCACTGCCCCCAAGACCTCTTAGTGGATGGAGACAGAGACTTCTCTCTCTCTCTCTCATTTATCTAGATTAAAAAACAAACTTACGGGGCGCCTGGGTGGCACAGTCGGTTAAGCATCTGACTTCAGCCAGGTCATGATCTCGCGGTCCGTGAGTTCGAGCCCCGCGTCGGGCTCTGGGCTGATGGCTCAGAGCCTGGAGCCTGTTCCCGATTCTGTGTCTCCCTCTCTCTCTGCCCTTCGCCCGTTCATGCTCTGTCTCTCTGTCCCAAAAATAAAATAAAAACGTTGAAAAAAAAATTAAAACAAACAAACAAACAAACAAACTTACATTGACATCCCTATATCCAATTCAGTAGATTCTTATTGTCTCCCGGTCATAAGTGTGCCTCCTTACGCCAACAGTTGAGAAACCTCCTCACTTTACCTTAAATATTTATTTATTGGATCATTTCTCGGTACATAACCTATGTCGTCTTGCTTTTGGTGCCCCTCCCCTTTGTGGGGGCCCTCCTCCCCTTCCTTGGGCTCTGACCCCCCCCCAGTCGCGTTCCCCTCCTATAGGGGCACCCTCTAAGCTCCTGTTGGCTCCACAGCTCACACCAAGCTGCCACTCCCTCCTGTGGACAGCTTGCACACACGGTCAGACTCTGATGTCCCACTGTGCTCCCCACCTCAACCTGTATGGACACCAACCGGCTCGACCTCAGCCTCTGGTTTTGGACCAAATTGTTCGGATGGAGAAGGGGAAGAGTGGAGTGCCATTTTAAGAATAACTTTTAGTTTGCCTATTTTCATTCGAGTTTTCCTTTTATGGTTGTGTGCGAAAAGTTGCGTTGAAGTTATCTACAGCTACAAATGATCTTGGACATTTAGAATGAACTTAATTATATTAATTCTATCATCCTTTTGGGACACCTGGACTTTCTGAAATAGTAATAGTAACAATAGTCCCAGGCTGCCCAAGCAATCCAGAATTCAGTCTACTTGAGGTTTTTGTTTTGTTTTGTTTTGTCTTAATTTTTTTAACGTTTATTTACTTCTGAGAGACAGAGAGAGGCAGAGCATGAGCGGGGGAGGGGCAGAGAGAGAGGGAGACACAGAATCGGAAGCAGGCTCCGGGGTCCGAGCCGTCAGCACAGAGCCCGACGCGGGGCTCGAACCCACGAACCGCCAGATCATGACCTGAGCTGAAGTCGGTCGCTTAACCGACTGAGCCACCCAGGCATCCCTCAGTGTGAGTTTTTGAGGCTCTTGCTTCCTGATGTCTTTATCACAAACATTTCAGTTCTCCCGTGGAGGTAACTTTATCTTTCACACTTCTGTGTTCCCGGTTTTTCCCAGAGTGCATTCTTGTCCAAGTATTTCTAAGTACCACTGCAGCTTGTTTTCCGAAAGTCTGCTTTTGCGTCCCACTGCAGAAATGTTTTTGTGACGCCGTGTATTTCAGAGGATACAGCGTCAATAGTTTATGGAGTGTCTGAGAAAAGTAGGTCACTCCATTCCATGAGTCACTGGGGAGTCACTTAGTCTCTGTTTATAAGCTAGAGAGACAGTCTAGTCCACACTGGTTGCCCTGTTCTTCTCCCAGACAGGCCGTTTTATTAGCTCAAACTGGTATATGCCCACATTTCCTGGCCTGTCTGGAGTGGTGTATACATCTCAGAAGGCAGTGTGGCCCCAAAGCTCCCCATTGCCAACATAATCTCCTCATGGTCTCCCAATGGCAAAAAAAGAAATCCCAAACAAGAACAGCCAATGATTTGGGGAGCCTGGGTGGCTCAGTGGGTTAAGCGTTTGACTTCTGCTCAGGTCATGATCTCACGGTTCGTGGGTCCGAGCCCTGCGTGGGGCTCTGTGCTGATGGCTCGGAGCCTGGAGCCTGCTTCAGATTCTGTGTCTCCCTCTCTCTCTGCCTCTTGCCCGCTCACACTCTGTCTCTCTCTCTGTCTCAAAAATAAATAAACATTAAAGAAATTAAAGTAAAAAAAAAAAAAAGAATAGCCAATGATTTTCATCTTTGCCATAACTATGAAAAGCAATTAGGACAGAATTATGATCACCAGTCTCCAGTAACTGAATGTTCCCCTTGGAAGGATTTGGTGTTATTTTGAGTTATGCCGATAATCACTTGTGAACTCTTAGGTTAATACTCTCAAGGCCGTTTCTGCTGCAAAAAATACAGAATTAACATGTTTTTCTTCCATAATGGGGAAACTTTTCTCTGCAGGGAACACTAGCTAGGGCAGAGTCACAAATATTTTGAAGTAGCTTGCTAAGTTTTCTTTATTTTTTTTTAATTTTTTTTTCAACGTTTATTTATTTTTGGGACAGAGAGAGACAGAGCATGAACGGGGGAGGGGCACAGAGAGAGGGAGACACAGAATTGGAAACAGGCTCCAGGCTCTGAGCCATCAGCCCAGAGCCCGACGCGGGGCTCGAACCCACGGACCACGAGATCGTGACCTGGCTGAAGTCGGACGCTTAACCGACTGCGCCACCCAGGCGCCCCAAGTTTTCTTTAAATGTAAAGTGCTCGGAAGGAGAATAATTCAAATGAAAATAACAGACACATACAAAAACTGCGAGCACATCACATCCAAGCAGGAGGAACGTGTGCAGTTCTGGGACAAAGTCGCTCTGGGGGACCAGTAGATAAGGCTAGAAGATGGTAACTGGGAGTACTGGGTTGTTCGGGAGAATGAAGAGGAGAAAGACCGTCCATAGAACATATACTTTGGAAACATTTTTTTTTTAGATTGGCAATCACTTTTTCTATAAGGGAATTGGACCTGGGGTGCATTTCTGTGTTTGCAGGGGAAAAGAAAGAAGAATGAAGAGAGACCCAATCGGACCAAGAAAGGATAAAGGAAATGTCTCCATGAGGTGAGAAAAATGCCTGGCCCTCAGGAGATGCTGAGGGTAATGTTGTGCCACCACATGAGAATGGTCACAGGGCCTTGGAGCTAAAATTACTACTCTTACTTAAATTGGCCTCTTCACCTCAAGTGGAGCACCTCAAGTGGAGTTCAATTAAATTCAGTTCTTCCGGTGCTCCCTGAGTCCCCGTTCCCCAGAGGATGCCTAATGTTTCCAGGGCTTCCTTCTGTAACAGGCCAGTGCCTTTTCATGATTCTTCCCCAACTGGCAGCTTCTGAGAACTTTTCTTCATTTTCTCCGGTAAGTTTTCCGTATTCCTGCAGTAACAGAGTGGGCAACAAATTTCCCATGAGGCGGCAAGTGTTCTAAGAGGATTTAGTTGCTTGTATTTTGAGAAGTCCACATGATTCATGCAAATCCTCTTAGATTTCCCTTTTAGGCCATTACTGCTGCTGGTAGAACAGGAAAGGACAGGCCTCTGCCTGCAGGAGAGGAGTAGTAGCAAGAGATTGGAGCCGAATATCCTGCTACCAAGATGGCTTCCAAAATGGTTCTTGCTTCCTTTTGAGTAACATTGCTGAGTATTTTGAACATAAGAAGCCCTCAGTAAAAGTTGTTAGTTTATTTATTGAGGGATCCAATCTTTCAAGTGGACCTAAGGTAAAAGTGAGGAATCCTTGACCCCATAATTAAATATGTGGTGAATGAAATCATTATAGCCAGTCCTTTAATTTCAAGGACAAGGCTGTTCCCTCAAACCTAAAAACTTTGTAGAAATCTGACTCATACCTTGCCTTTAGACACAATGATGCAGCTCCAACGTATCACAAACATTCTTTCGCTTCGAATGTTCTGTTCATTCTTTTGAATGAACTGCCATAGGCCAATGAATATCTGATCAAAACTAGAGATTCCTGGGGCGCCTGGGTGGCTCAGTCGGTTAAGTGTCCGGCTTCAGCTCAGGTCATGATCTCGCGGTTCGTGGGTTCGAGCCCTGCATCAGGCTCTGTGCTGACAGCTCAGAGCCTGGAGACTGCTCCGGGTTCTTTGTCTCCGTCTCTCTCTCCCCCTCCCCCACTCATGTTCTGTCTCTCTCTCTCTCTCTCAAAAAAAAAAAAAAAAAACCTAGATTCCCAGCTTTGGCGTGATTAACGATTTACCCCTTTGTTCCAAATGTATTGTTTATAAGACCTATCCACTCTTGTTTATAAGCCAGCCTCTCATCTTTCATATTTTCATTTCATTATTAGTTTCTAAAATAAGAAGCTCTGATACAGTAAAATATTTTCAAACATTTTCTTTTTTTAGTTTTTATTTTTTTGAGAGAGAGCGAGAAAGAGAGAGGGCATGAGTGGGGGAAGGGCAAAAGGAGAGGGAGAGAGAGATTCCCAAGCAGGCTCCGCACTGTCCCTGCAGAGCCTGACGCACAGCTTGATCTTTCAAACCGTGAGATCATGACCTGAGCTGAAATCAAGAGGCGGGTGCTCAACCAACCGAGCCACCCGGGTGCCCCTATTTTCGAACGTTTTCGTCCACCCCTGCTGCACACACACATTACAAGGAGTCCACACCTACCCCTTGACTGTCAGGTAGTGACCTCATGCAAGAAGGCAAAACGTTTGGTCCTCAGCTAAGGCTACAACAGTCTAAAAGCAGCACGACTGATGTGTGCATTGGGGAAGAGTTGGATGTTGCCTTTACAGAAAAAGGTGTCAGGATACAGCTGGGACAAAGGAAAGAAAGCACATTTGTTGCCTTTTACGTACGAGACACCGTTCGCTTGTAACCTCCTTGGGAGACTTCTGAGTATATTCTGAAGCCCGCCCCCGTACACAGAGGGCAGGGAGAGACCAAAGAAAGAGGAAAACCACTCTAGACAGGTGGATGGAAGCTTTAGGAATAAGCAAGGGAAGTGACTTACAAAGCTTGTCGTGGGCACAAGATGAGAGTTTTCCACACCCAGCCATCAAATCGTAAAAGTTTGCCTAAAAAGCCCTTAATTAGATTTAATCACATATACCATCTAGATACTCTCCACACCACATGTTCTATCTCACGGCTGTGTCCCTGGGGCGGATTCTGGGAACAGGGAAGGCAAGCGGAACACACATTCCAAGGACAAGGGAGGGGGTGAGAAGTCTCCAATTGCCAGAGTCTGTCTCACGGGTCAAGTCGTGTCATCCTTGATGACTGCCCCTGAGAGACACTCCTACAGTGTTAAGACATTTCCAACTCATAAAACCTGGTGGGATATTGTTTTCCCATTTTTTTTTTTTTTTGATGAAAAAACCTTCGGCTCAGTGAAGTTAAATAACTTGCCCAAGGCCGTATAACTAATAAATGGATGGCTGATCCAGGACTGGAACTCAGAAATATTTATATTGAGAAACTGCGTCCCTTCAGGGCAGAAACAAGACTCTCCAAAGCAACTCTGCTCCCCTTAAACGATAATACTATTACTGAGTTTGCTGCTAACAACAAGCCGCTATTGTGTTCTTGTGGTCATTGTTGTTGTCATTTGCATAACTACACGAGGAACTTGGGGTAGACCAGATGCTCTGTCTCTCTACGCATTAAAAAATCCCTGGCAGCTCTAAACAGAAGCAGAAGTTATTGGAGAAGGCAGAAAACTTACAGCAAAGGGTAGCCACGTAGGCCTTTGTAATATACTTTTGACTGGGGCCGTTGCCTTCAAATCTGATCCCCTTTAAATGAGTTGCGAGCCACTACAGCCGCATAAAGTACACGTGATGGAGAAAAATCAGAGAGAGAAGTGAATTATTCGGCAGAAAGGGCTATTTTGGAAACCTGTAAACGGAGAAGCGCAAGCTACCCAAGCCATTTCTCTTCATCAGTTGTTCATTCTTGTGAAAGCATTTGGCTGATGAATCATTCGGTAAGGCCTTTTAAAATCAGAAATGAGTTGAGCTAGCTTTACAGCCAAACTAGACATGGTCAAACATGGATCTCATGCATAGCTGACTCAGAGAGGTTCTCTTTGGCCACTTGTTACAATGCGATCATGAAAATTTAGCGAATTCTTAATACTCGAAGTCTCCATCTGCTTGAGTAATTAGAAATCTAGTCTTTTCTTAGGCTTCACCTCCCCAAACATTTTGAAGAGTCCCTGAGTTTTACGTGTCTGTGAATCTGTTTCCTTTACCACCTGTTGGGGAAAGGGACAATCACAATTTACTCTTAAGGTCAGTCTCCTTAAGGCAAGATGCTAGCTGTGGAAAATTTCCCATTGTCCTCAGTTTATTAAAAGTTTTTGGGGGCACCTGGGTGGCTCAGGGGGTGAAGCACTCGACTTCAGCTCAGGTCACGATCTCGCGGTCTGTGAGTTCGAGCCCCGCATGGGGCTCGGTGCTGACAGCTCAGAGCCTGGAGCCTGCTTTGGATTCTGTGTCTCCCTCTCTCTCTGCACCACCCCCCACCCCCTGCTCATGCTCTGTCTCTCGTTCTCTCAAAAATAAATAAACATTAAAAAAATAATTCAAAGCGCACATGCAATAAATTGCACAAATCATAACTGTACAGATTAGTAAACACACACACACACACACACACACACACACACACACAAAACCACAACCAAGGTCAAGGTATGCCATGTTTTCAGTGCTCCTGAAGCCTCCCTGAGCTTCTCTCATTCAATCCATCAAAGATACCGCTGCAAAAATGTCTTTGTATCACTACAGATTTGTTTTGGACTGCATTTGGTCTCCAAATATAGGGACCCAAGCAGGAGGTAGTCTCTTCTGTCTGGCTTCTTTCACTCGATATTATTTCTGTGAGGGTCATCAGTGTTGCACATCATCTGATTTTATTCTTTAATTGCTGAATAGCATTCCATTCCGTTGTACTACACCAGGTTAAAAGTAAAGCTTCTTCGAATATCCTTATGCGTGCTTTTTCCCACAACTCCACACTCAGTACACATGCATTCATTTTTCTCGGTTATGTACTTAACCGCGAAGTCACTTTAACCGCGAAATCACTGCGTGTATTGGGAATGTATACACATATTTACATATAATTATACGTATAAATATTGGTTGGTCGATCAATTGATTGCTGAAGCATCAGGTTCATATTTGTTCCATTTGGGGAAATACTGCCAACTACTAAAGCAGTTGCACCGGTTTGCACACGCGTCCTTACTGCGACCCTAGCTGCACAGCGGATCTGACACCACAGCCACTCTAGATAGATGCTAGATGTTCAAATTATCCCTTTCAAAGGAAGGAGAAGGATGCACCGTCCTTGTGTTATGACCAGCCAAGGGGGCCTGTGGCAAAGCCGCCCGATCCCGCGGACTTGGGTTCTTCGAATTCACACATACTTAACTATTTCCTTCCAGTGGGACAGAGCCGTGCTGGATTTTAATCTCAACCCCATGCTGTACCTGCAACACTATCCTTGTTCCAACAGCTAGCCTTGGTTCTGGGTCCGATTTTTTTGGCCCAGGGTCCTTCCTCCCTTCGAAAATGGTCCCTTTAGGAGTTCTGTGGCCCTTTGCTGTAATCAGGGGCCACCCCAGTCCGTAAATCATGTACGTTATACCTTAACCCTCAAAGAGAGTGAAAGTGCCCGTCTCCTTTTCAGGAAGAGACTCTTATATAAAGTTGTAGATCATAGCAGATGGTTGGAAGGTGAGACAATCTCAGTCTGTCAACCTGCCAACAACAGCCAAGACCCAGGAGCGTCTTTCTGAGACTGGACACTGACAGCTTTTGATACCTTGTAAGCCGAAGGAAACATCATTTCAAACCTGCTACTGGTTTTCCTGTTTATCTATGCCCGGAAGCTTGAATATCCTGCTCCGTGTTTTTCCCCCCTTTATCATTTAATTAATTAATTAATTTCGAAAAGAACAACTTAAGAAGAGTCCTTGGTGATGCAAATGCAAGGAAAATGTTTGCTTCCAAAACCAAAATTTAGAGAAATGAGGATCTGAACCATTCATTATATCGATGTCCAAGCTGTTCCTTCCGTACCTTGGGTACCTTGGCTCCTTCGTAGAGGTCATTCCCTTTGGTGAATATGCTTTTTACTTTTCCTTGGTAAAAAAGGCTTGTTCTGTAACTCTCCCAGGGTGGGGGGGAGGGGAGGGGGATAAAGTAGCCCTTACAACAGGGCAGCCAGATGGGAACTAAAAAGCCCCCTTTGGGGGGGAAGCCTGACCTACAGACTTTGGGAGCAGGCTCAGCTGGCTTTACATGGTCTTTCTTTCTCTCAGCTGTCATTGTCTGCTGTGACTTCCAAGCCTCGAGCAACGTGTTGTTAAACATCAGAGGGTGATGGCGACTGCGCTGTAGGGACTTAGATCATGCCTGGGTCCACACCTGCTAAGTTGGGAGGGAGAGAAGAGAGGTGTATCCCTGCGGGGTAGGGAGAGCAGCCCCAGGGGGCAGATAGCAAGGAACAAGCACAATCCATTGGTTGGACGCAGGCACCTCTAGAGACTCTTAGAGATAACTTGGGAAGGGCAACTCAGAAACTGCACTCTCTGCCGTCACTTACATGGTCGATCTGAGTCATTGCCATGTGGACGTTCAAGAGAATGGTAACGCTGACAGCTGGAGAAGTTGCTGTTAAGGATTTCGGGATAATTCATAACTCCACTTGTAAAGTTATCTGAGCCCTAGGCTCCTGCCCGGCCAAAACATCCTATTGCTTTAGGAACCTCAGTGTCCTCTGTGACGCTGTCACAGGTCATCCAGGCTGGGTTAATCCCCCAAATTCATGTAACTTAGTTTAACTTAATATTACGATAAAACATTTACCCTGGTTCTCTTCAGGGTAAAAATGATTGATTTCTTTTTCCTTAAGATATGATAGATTCTGGATTATCGGATTTTGAAGATATTTACTTTTTTTTCTTTGTGTTTTACTGCTGCATTTGACTTATTTACACTAAGTATTGCGTTTGAGAAAATTAATTGATTAATTTATATATATAATATATTAATTATATATGTATATATACACACATATATATAAGCAACCACTGTATCTAATGGTCTAACAAACAATTTCCTCAAAATATAAGCTTACTTCAAGGCTTTCCAAATTTTTCTAAGGCATGCTGATGTTTGAGCATGTTAGAAGGTACATACCAAGCATTTAAAAAAAGGAGTAAATATCAGCTATATTTATTATAAAACTATACTGCTTTATGTCTCTTGAAAGAACCTCTAGGGAAAACTTATCCACACTGAATGCATAAGTATAAATTGTATAGCTTATTAAAACCGTCCGTATTTGGAAGACTGAAAAAGCTAATATACATACTTTGCAAAATAAATTTTATCTTATTTCCTACTTCTAGTGTTCATAGATAATGCAAGAATATTTTTGCACATTTATGGTTCCCTGTATGAATCAGTTTCAAACAAACTTGATAGTCAATAAAATGAGAGTCATTTATACGAATGGAAGGCAGACTTTATATTTTGATGAAGGGGATTCTTTTTTCTCCCAAATGTCTTTCACATCGACTTTCCTAAAATTATGGCCATTCATCCACTCTTTAAGATAATGCACCAAAAATCCCTGTTAAGTTACACAATTCATCCTTGAGAGATAATACAGTAAGCTGCTAACTCGAGTTTCCCTATAGGAAATTAGTCTATCATAGTAGTCAGGTAACCACTGGAAAGAATGGGTCAAAGGATGGGTAAGCGTCAATGAAGCATAGAAGACTGGACAATTAGAGGCAGAGCGAAGAACCTGGGGTGACCAGATGTCAACAGGAGGGTTCCTTGAGCAAGACAGCAAGTGAGGGGAAACAGGAAGGAGCTGTGCTGTATCCAGATTTGGCTAAGGTTGGTCACATGAGTGAAATACGAGATTCTCTTTCAAAGCGAGCCAGGGTGGTTCAGCCAGTTGAGCGGCCAACTGTTGATTTCAGCTCAGGTCATGATCCCAAGGTCATGGGTTAGAGCTTACGTTGGTCTCTGTGCTGAGTGTGCAGCCTGCTTGAGATTCTCTGTCTCTCTCTCTCTCCCTCTCTCTCTCCCTCTGCCTTTCTCCCACTTGCACACTAACTCTCTCTCTAAAACAAAACAAAAACAACAATACCGACAAAAACCCCATAACCTTCCTTAAACTGCTTCATGGTTATGATAGGTAGATACACTTTTTTTTTTTTTTAAACTCTGTTAGGCATTTAAGCTGCTTACAAGTTTTTCCTGTCACAAACAATGCTTTAATAAAGAGCCTTAAATACGCTTCCTTGTGCACACATGCACGTGTTTATCCAGAATGAACACCAACAATTTAAATTTCCGGATCATAAAATGTTTTATTTTAATTTTAAAATTACACTAAATTATGCTAAGTTTTAAAATTGTCCTCTATAATATTATGGAATTTTTTACTCCCACCTACAGCACATGAGAAAGTCCCTTTACCCATACACTTGCTAACAATTAAATTAAAAATCAAATTTTAATATCTTTTGCAATGTGATGGGTGAAGAAAGGTATTTCATGAAAGTTTGTGTTTTACCATAGTAAACAATTGTACATGGTACAACCGTGCCTCTTTCTATGTTTACTGATAATTTGTATTACCTCCTCTGTGAATCGCCTGTTCATATTGTTTGCCTTTTTCTTAAAAATTTTTTTAATGTTTCTTTATTTATATTTGAGAGAGAGAGAGCATGAGTGGAGGAGGGGAAGAGAGAGAGGGGGATACAGAATCCAAAGCAGGCTCCAGGCTCCGAGCTGTCAGTACAGAGCCCAATTCGGGGCTCAAACGCATGAGCCTGAAATCGTGACCTGAGTCGAAGTCAGACGCTTAACCAACTGAGCCACCCAAGTGCCCCTGTTTGTCTTTTTCTTACGGATTATGAGTTCTTTGTGAAATTTCGTAAGATTAAATATATCCATACTCTTTCTTTATGGATTTTGCATCTTTTATAATGTTTAAGAAGGCCTTCCCTTGACTGAATTATATTTTCCCTTTTTTCTTTTAATACTTTCGTAGGTTTTAAGTTTTCGATTTATGTGGAATTTATTTTTGTGCATAGTGTAAGCTAGACATCTAACTGAATTTTTATTCAAATGAGTGGGCAAATGAGATTTTAGACAATGTATTTAATTTCATTTTGCTTCATTTTCCTCAGAAGAAGGAGGAACTTTCCTCTTCCACCACGGGATCAAAAAATTCCAGGGAAACACTCGGCCGGCCTGGCTGGGGCCACGTGCCCACATGTACCTTGACTAACAACTGCCCTGAGTCACATGGAATGAGTATTCGGGAAAAGGTCTCAAAAGAAAAGAGGATGCTGGTCCCAGAGAAGGAGAGGCAGAAAAGCTGGGCAGATAAAATAATAGATCCCCCCCACAGCCCTGACAATCTCTTATCCTTTTAGTACATTTCTTTCTGATCCTTCGGTTTGCTTCTCTATACACAGTGGCATTAGTTATCATAACTAATACGGAGCACTTTTCTGTGCAGGGCGGTGCTAAGTGCTTCCCAGGAGCTCCTTTTAAAGATATCTCTTTGATGGAAGAAAATGTCATCAAGGATTTCGAGACGGTTTGGAACTGAGAGAGAAGCTTGGCGTGTAAAGCTGTAAAGCTGAGTCACCCTTTTTTCTAGTTAAAAAAAAAAAAAAAAAGGTAGCCATCTACCAGGCATAGGAGATGCTTGTCAGCCAAGTCAGAGAAGGGCGTAAACCCAGCCCGTCTGCAAGACATATATTATTTTTGGTAAACAACAAATTGGCATTCAGGTTGAAAATTTAGTAAAATTATGTTTACAAAAACCATATTAGTGACACAGAAAAAAGGTTGGATGACATCATACTAAAACCGTCTGCCTACATGGGTTTGGATTCTGGTTCTGTCGCTTTACAGTGATGTGATATTTGACTAAGGTGCTTAACCTCCCTCGGTTTCCTCATTAGGGAAGTGGGAACACCAACAGCTCCTACGTCGTAAAGGTGTCATGACTCTTAAATAAGGTACTGCCCCTGTAGTGCTCAGCCCTGCGCATGGAATGAAGCCAAGAAATGCCAGCCATTGTTATTGTCTATAAATACAGTAAAATAAACCTGTGTCAAAAAATGAGAAAGAAATGCACGATATGGGATTAACCAAAGAATTACTCCTAAAAGCAGTGAAAAAGAAATTCCAGAAATTTACAGTGGAATATCAGTTTAATAAGCGGAACTAAGGCTTAAACGCCTTACATTTAGCGCCATCTGCTGGAAGAAAGGGGAATTCTTCAAGTCATATACCAAGCGCCTATCCTACTGCTTTCAATTCAGTAATTTACTGAGCATTAAATTTGGCATCATATGCTTTGCTAGATTCGGTGCAAGGTGATTTTGAGCATGGGAATGCTCAAAAATCTTAGAGCCTAGCAGCTCATCTGTAAACCTCCTGTGCCTGAGAAGGCAAAAAAAAAAAAAAAAAAAAAGGATGTTGTCCCCCAAGGACCTTTAAATTCTGTTCAGAAAATGAGATCTATTGCCAAGAAAAACTAAATTAAATTAAATACGTGGTTGGTATGTTATCAAATGCTAAAATGAAGACCAATAATAGAGCCGTGGTGGGAGACAGAGGCTGAGACCACGTAACGGGCACTTGGAACGTCATTCAAAGGGGTGAGTCCAGAAATTCTTTTAATGAAATTAAAAAGCACACATCACAAGGCAGGGGGAGCTCTGGATGTCTGGAGCAAAGAAGTGATGATAAAGTAGTATTCCAGGAAACATAGCCCTCTGGCGCCGTATAGGATGGATTGGTTGGAGGATGGACAGGGGATAATTGGATGCTATGAGAATTAACAGCTAGGATGATAAAGTACTGGACTGACTTGTAGTCAGTCCAAGTAGGTACTCAACAGTCAACCTGGCAAAAGGGATTCTACCAGACTTCTATTTCATGACAGACAAAGAAAATATGTTTCCATAAAAATGGACGGGTGAAGATGTGTACCCATAACGAGTATGGGCGCCCACAATCAGGCAATCTCCATCACTCCTTTATGTATAACTTAGACTGTTACGAAACCTCACATTTAAGCGCTTTTATCTGCACCTATTGGAAAATTGTCACTCTGAATTGGGAATGAGTTCAAGATGTTGCAATTAAATATTTTACACGCAACAAGAAACAGCTGTGTGTAGTTCCAGTCTCATGTGGAAGACAGGGTCAGAACAGAGTCTTGACCCCCAGACAAAAAATGCAATCAAGACATCTACTTGGTCTGCAGAAACATGGATGGAAATGCTCAAAGAGTGTAATTGTTCTCATTGATGCAAGAGTCTGCTTAAGAAATGATTAAAGTTCATAATTTTGAAACTTAGGTCATTGATAATTTTCCAAGGGATACTCTTTCTCAATATGCTTTTCTGTCCTGGTTATAAAGAAGATTATACTTTTATCTTTCCTCAATTTATTAACTAGCCATATCTCAGGTTCATAATAGAGTGGACCATATAACCTATTGTTTACATTGGGACACATTTGAGAATGAAAGGAGATGGGACAAATGCTGGATTGGACGGACAATGGGTGTCCTCAGACCTGTGGACAGTTGGGATGTGTGCTCATCATAATTGTGAGTAGGCCATTAGCATGAGTGGATCCCCCTGGGACTCCTCCGGATACATCCACCGTAAGGTGCCCTGTGCACGTCCTATCCTCCCTTGTTTTGTCTCTCCTTCCAAACAGTCTGGTCTGGAGTTCTCACTGCTTTCCTCTGTCTTTGAAGGTTTGCTGTAACAGCCTCCTGAGCTTGGAAAATCTGAAGCTAGCCACTTGACCTTGTGCGCATCTCCAGGTCAACTGAAGAAGGCCAGTCTGTTAATGTGCTGCAAAAAAAAAAAAAAAAAAAAAATCACAAGAACTAAGGGCGATAATGAGTGTCAGAGTATTTGAAAACTACAAAGGGTTAGGCGAACGCAGCGATCGTGCAGAGGGAGAGAAGAGGCAACAAAAAGTCCGAAAAGGCAGCTGATTTGGGTTCTTGGGTGACTGTTCAGGTGAGGCAGGTTCAGCTTGTCTGGGGGGGGATAGGAGGGAGCTTCCCTGCGCCACTCAAGCCAAAGTTGTCCGCTGGTGCAAGCCAGGGACGGTGTTAATTACACTCACAACTTGCAAGAGACAGAAGCACATTCTGGGTATCTCAGTTTGTGGGGCGTGAGGGGCTACCTCAAGGGCGCTCTGGGGGAGACAGGAACCCCAGTGAGAGGCTGCACAGCCCAGCCTGAGAGAGAAGGAGGCCCGCGACCACACCCAGGACTCCAGTGCTGCGCCAGCCCCCTGCCCCCCCCAACCCTCCCGCACCCCCCGCACCCGCACCCCGGAACCCGGTTGCTGCCCCGGGTGATGCCCCTCAGAAGCAGGTGTCAGCTGCTTCCAGCCGCAGTGTTCAGCTTCAACAGCTCTTCCTCTGGTCGCTTGTCCTGCTCCCGTGGTTAGACGACGATGCTTAGTTCTCAGCCACAGCGCACGTCTTGTTTATTCATGCATTCCACCCCGGCCCGGTTTCTTTGTGTGCGCTTCTCTTGTGTGTCACTTACTGTGTCCATGACTGAATGTCGCCCATTGAGGGCCTCGAAGGAGGGGCTCTGCTTGGCGGAGAGTGTCACCATCTATGGTGGGAACACCCCCTCCTGGGCACAGCTCTGGTGCCAACCATTTTCTGATGACAGATAGCTGTTTAGGTCAGATGCTGACACTGACAAGAGATCCTACTTATGTGTGAAGCGACTGTCAGCTCTTTGCCCTAAGGGTGGTCCCGTTGGGCAGATCCCTAAACCGTGTCATTTTGCGCTGTATACATTCATTTTCTTTTAAGACGTTAGTTGCATTGCTTGATCTCATTTAAAGTAATTAAATCCCTTGCAGGGATTTGATAGTATTAGGTCTGAGCAATTTCATACTCGCCACACTATTCATAGCACCTAATACGTTCAAATGTGTCATCTCTGAGTATGAACACTCTTCATAAAAACAAGAACAGAGACAATCATAGTTTGGTTCCTATGATAGCACACATTTTATGTGTATTCATCTCTCACTTAATGGTTACAACCTAAATACAAGGTAGATACAATTAACTTCGTTTTGCAGGTGAAGGAAGTGAGTCTTAAAGAGAGTTAATGACTTGTTTACAGTTATTTACTAGGATTTCAACTCAATTCTGATTCCAAAGCTCATGCAATTTCTTCTTTACCCATGGTGGCTTCTAAATGTCTTAGTCTGGCCTCTCTTATTTGCCTTTCCTTTTATCTCTATCTTTTCCTGAGATCTGTTTTCTTCCCCCATTTTGGAGTATCGTATCAGAACATATGCAATGCTATAATTATCTAGAAAGCTTCTGAGACCCTGACTCAGTGAAATAATAGTATATATTTTCTGGTGTTTTGCTTTTATTTTTCAATCCAGTTTCTGTGCAAAAATATTCATTCACTATCCATTTTCTCTCTTCGTCTAACTCAGTCTTTGCCTACTTCCTCTTAAGCCTATAGGTACAGCTGGGTGAATGCTTCCAGGGAAAGATTCTGTTTGAATCTTGAGGGTGGCACGTACAGAATCCTTTCTGGCTCCAAATTCTCCTAAGGCTTTCCCTCTCCTCTTAGTATCTGCAGGACTGGAAGAATCTTCGGAACTTCTGGATATCTTTCAAGTCCTTGTAGTTCTGGCTGTGATTACTACGTGACCAGACCTGGTTGAGAGGTAATAAGAGGCTAGTTTGGCCACAGAAAGGTCACCCTGACACCACATTTTATCATCCTTTCGAGAGTTGCTGAGGTAGGATATAGGGAAGGTTTAAGGTAAAAAGTGGGCTCTCCCAGTTGACAGGTATTCATTGGTTCTCAGTCTTTCGAATGTCTTTAGAAACCTAACTCAAACTGACTTGAGGAAAAAAGAACAGAGAGTTTCATGACTCGTGTAACTAAAGAGGTCATCAGATAGAGCTTGAATGAGAAACTTAAAGAATGTCCTAAGAACTCTAACACTGGGGCTCTGCTCCTGGCTGTGAGGGCGTTACTCTCTCACAAAGTATCTCCGTGTGTGATGGGGATCTAGGTTTAAATGCTCTGAGCTCTAGGTTCAAAGAAGGGAGAGAACGTCTCCAAAATCCTAGTCCTGACCGGTTTGTATCACCTGCGTATCAATGAACAAATTGTCAGAGGGCTGGGATATTTTGACAGGCTTAAACTGGCACCACTCTGCCTCTCAACATGGTTTGCAGTGTGTTCAAAAGGGGAGCAATATAAGGGGTGCCTGGGTGGCTCAGTCGGTTAAGCCTCTGGCTCTTGATTTCAGCTCACGTCATGATCTCACAGTTCCTGAGTTCTAGTTCATTTGTGAGTTCGAGCCCCGAGTAGGGCTCAGGTCTGAACCTGTTTGGGATTCTCTCGCTCTCTCTCTCTCTCCCCCCTCCCCCACTTTCTCTCTGCCCCTCCCCTGCTCGTTTGTGGGATCCTGTCCTCTCAAAATAAATACACAAAATTTTTCTAAAAGGTGGAACAGTATGAAAAAGGAAACCAGGGATTTTCTGAAAGGAGGGAAAGAATACAGTACTCCCCTCTCGGAATATGAAGTTCAGGTTTTCTCTCAGGGTAGGCAGATGGCCTGTGCACAGAAAGGTCACCATGGGCCCCAGTGGGAACAAATCTTGACCTGGGCTCAACAGTAGAATCTGGAGGTTAGTGGCTAAGCTTTGGAAGGCCCTCTGAACTTAAGAATGCTTTGGGAATAATGGCTGAACCAGTGGTTATGAACCAATAGTTGTCCTCAGGGTCTGTAATAAATTGAATTGTGTCCCCCGGCAACATTTTATACGTTGCGGTCCCAACCCCCAGTATCTCAGAATGCAACCTTATTTGGAAATAGGCCATTGCAGAGGCAATTAGTTAAGATGAGGTCACCCTGGAATAGGGTGGGCCTCGAATCCAATGTGACTGGTGTCATACAGAATGAAGAAATCTAGAAGTGCATGCACATAGGGAGACTTGCGTGTGAAGATGAGAGTAATGCAGTCACAGGCCAAACAACTCTCAGGCCTGGAACAGAGTCTTAGGACCTTCAGAGGGAGCAGGGCCCTGCCAACACCTTGAAGTTAGACTTCTGACCTCCAGAACGGGACACAGTAACTTTCTGTTGTTCTAAGCCACCCAGTTTGTGGTCCTTTCTTATGGCGGTTCTAGCCAACTAATGCTGAGGCCAAAGTCAAGGCACCTCTGTGACCTGTGAAAGACTGAGATGTAGAACCAGTGGCCATCATCGGGTCGGGGGACGAAATTCCTCTGGTCTATGTGGGATCATGCGGTGCATCACGTGACAGTCAGAGAATCTACGGTGTGTCTGTGGGTGGTACATCTGGTGTTTGAAATACGGGTGACCTCTTTTACAACCAAGTAGGAGGTAATGAGGTGTGGCGATTATATAGAATTACATTAACCGGAAAGTTGCGTTTCCTTACTCATCAAAATGTTTTATTTATTTATTTACTTACTTATTTATGTATTTATTTGTTTATGTTTATTTATTTATTGAAGTAAAATTAACATACGGTGTTGTATTCGTTTCAGGTGGACAGCGTAATGATCGAACAATTCTGCGCATTACTCACCGCTCATCACAATAAGGATAGTCACCACCTGTCACAAAAACCTTCGTACAATGTCTTGACCATATTCCCTGTGCTGTGCTTTTCATCTCTGTGACTTATTTACTTTAGAACAGAAGTCTGTAGCTTTTAACCCCCCTAGCATATTTCACCCATCTCCTACCTGCCTCCCCCCCCCCTTTACAGCCACCAATCTGTTTTCTGTGGTTATTTACTTCTGTATTTTTTTTTTTTGGTTTGTCATAAAACTACTTTTTGAGTATTAATATGAATGAAACACTGTTCTAGGTTCTGAGAATGTAGTCTAGAATAGCATAGGTGAGGTTTCTGCGCGGGTGGTGCTTAAGACATGGGACGCTGTTTCCGCAGAAAGCTGTAAAATAGGCCATGTGTTTCATGGTCCTGACTCCAAATAGGCGATGGGCCAAGGGCATTGTAATAATCTAGAGAGCATAATTCAGATTTGAGTTTGCCTCTTGATTTTTTTCAAAATTTTATTTACATTCTAGTTCATTAATTTACAGTGTAATACTGGTTTCGGGAGTCGAATTTAGGGATTCATCACTTACATATAACACCCAGGGCGCATCACAATTACCTCTTGACTTCTGAAAGTAAAGCCATTGATGTTAAATGTAATGTTTGTTGTTTCTCATTTATAGATGGAACAAGGAGTTCTCACGCTTGGTTCCCACCTCGTTATATCACCATAATCCAGCAATATCTTCAAAAATCTCAATCTGATTAGGTTACCTTTAATTAGTCTAGTATACAAGTCTTTTCCCAAAATGCATTTTAAGTCCTACTGTAATTCAGCAAAAATGATTTCATTGAGTTATCTTTGGCATAAAACATTATATAAGTTTAAGGCATACAACATATTGATTTGATACATTTATATTGCCGTATTAATACAGCAAAACTTTGAGAGATAATTTCCTGGATGCATTTCTGAAAACTTTCTTTTACTATTACAGAATATATGTAACTTTGCCAAAATCTGTCACCAGTGGAGAGTGTGGCTCCTCAAAATGAAAATTTATCAAAAATGACATCATGTCTACAACATCCCATGAATGTCTATCCAATCTAGTAACTATTTCTGGAGGAAAAAAAAATATCGGAGCAAGTCAATGTTGAAACTATCAAAAAAAAGTCCTTTCTATGAAAGGAATAAGTGTAATAGTTTTATAACACATTATTATATTCTAGTGTCACTGAGTCCCTCATTAATGCAAATAAAACTTGAAGGTTATGGTAACTGACTTTATTTGCTCGAGATACACAGAATAACTTCATTTTTGTTGTTGTTGTTAATTATTCCCATCCCTTCCTCCACCCTGACAACCCCACCCGCTATGCCCATGTCGATGACAGCTCCAACTTAATTCTTTGATAGACTTAATCTCCCAAACAAAACAGATAGGGTTTTCTTCAGCAAAATTCTTAAAAAATAAAGAAGTTCAAGAGTAGTTGTGTTTGTTGCGAGCTGAGGGGGCAGTGGAGAAGAGCATATCCCCTAGAAATCAGAGCCTTGACTTTCTTCCAAAAAGTAGCAATGGGGGTGGAAAAGTAGCGCTTTCTCTTTCTATTCTGATAGAGAGAGCATTATAGATCCTCCTGCACAAAAATACTAAGCTCATCTCCCTACCAAAATGCCATCAAAACAATAGACAAGATACAACAATGTGGGAAATATAGAAGGGTACCATGAATGGAACAGAAATTTTGAAGAATTCCTACAAGATAGAAATCAGATGGGCTTATATTGATGTGAAGAGAAGCCAGGAACCACGATAGATGTAAGCCCTGAAAGAGGCCATTCATGGAGATTTGTGCAATTAAATAAAGACCCACCATATGAGAACAACCGAACAGTGCCCTGGGGGAACCCTCAGCCTCTATAAACAGGTTTAGGAACAGCCAAGGTCATGAAAGAACCCGGTGCTGGGTAGTCTCTGAAACTCGCTCACCCGATGCCTGGACAGACGGAGTACACCAACAACGGCCAGGTCACATTTAACAAGAGAACTCTGATCCACAACCTGTAACAACACCCTCCTTATTTCCAGTAGCCAGCCCAGGAAGCCAGCCTGCTAGAAGTCAGACTTGGAGGAAGTTGGACCGCTACGTGTGGTAACAATCCAGGAAGTGAAAGAAGAACTTCTGTACCAATTGGCTCAAAATGGCTAGGACTGGAATCATAACTGACCACTTCCCTGATTTTTGGCCCCCGTTTCCAATTTAGGACCAAGCGGAGAAAACCAAGCACGCACCCCCAGTCTATCCCATGGGATGCCCCACTTCTAGGTAGCCTGCTTACAGTTTCCCTAGGCCAACCACCCCCCCCCCCATCGGGGCACATCTGAAGCTTTCTCTCTCTTTTTTTGTTATAAAGCTTTCCCACTCTTCTGACGGCCTTCAGCCTCTGCCATAACACACGTGTTGGTGGCTGACTCCCTTGCAGCTCTGAATAAATAACCTTTGCTTTTCGCATATGGTTGGTCTTCATTTAATTGCACGACCCAAAAACAGCTTTAGAAGAAAAATAGGGGCCTGCTTCAGAGAGCTCCCACGTGGCGACCCAGAGATGTGGATAAAAGCCCAGGGGAACTTAACAATTCTACCACCCGCCGAGTGGGAATAAAGTTAAGGACAGCCGCGCCCAATATTGGATGCGGGGCAGTCTCCACTTCAGAGAAGTCTCTCTCTGACAACTGAGGACTTCATCCTGCCTGCTCTCTATGCATGAAGGCACCATGAAGGAGCTTCCGGCTCTTTGCCCGGCCTGCCCACGCACCTGCACCGCGTTGGACCTGGCCGTCCCTCTAAGACTCTTCCATCGTTTGTAATTTCCCCTTCAATACTTCCTCTTGGAAAGTGAGAAACACGAAGACAGTACAAGCACTTGCGAATCGGTTACTTGACGTCTGGAGTTTATTTCCTCTACTCAAGAATACACACCCCAGAAGTACTTAGTTAGTGTTTGAAACACCCTAATCAGGACGCCTCACTTCAGAGGGTCTGCCGGAGGGTTCAACTATTTCTGTCTGCCCTATAAGGATTGTTCATCAGCACGAGAGCTGTTAGGATTAATTCTGTACTGTGAAAATGAATGGTGTTCCAGCGATGCGATTTGCTGAGAAATATTGCACAGGAACGTTTGCCCCCGCATACACCAGGGTACGAGAATCAGTTCAGCACAACTCCCTGTACCCTTTAAAACTCTAACTCTAGGGTTCCAAATAAGACTGGGTCAAACCACTTCACAAAATCAGCTAAATCCTGTTGCCGGAATCTTATCACCTCCCGTGAATCTAGCATGCAAGGTAGTCACTGAGCTTTTGAAAACAGATTGCCTGGCTGTTACCGTGCCAGCTTGCTAAAAAGGCTGTTGGCATAGCATGATTCAACCTGAATCTTGTTTTCCTGGTAACGTACACTGAGAGTAAGGTTGTGTAGTGATCCCCTGATCTCTTCTACCTCATCACCAGAGGCTCCTGACATGTCCCGAAAAGAACCTGTCTTGAATGGACAGATTAACCTACACCAGTTTAAATCAAGAGATCCTCTGATCTCTTCTACCTCATCACCAGAGGCTCCTGACATGTCCCGATAAGAACCTGTCTCGAATGGACAGATTAGCCTACACCAGTTTAAATCAAGGGAAGAGAGTTGTTTTGGAACCGTAGCTGCACAATGTCTGAGAAAATCTATTCCATTTTTCAATTGATCAACTTCCTCCATTTATGGAAATTGGTAAAAACAAAAAGCAAGGTTATCAGGCAGTTGAAAAAAAAAACACTTAGGTTTCTTTTAGCATTACTATGAGGGTTAAATCAAACAACTTGCATTAAGTGCTTGGTGTATGAGGTATCGGTCCATTGGTAAGGTCTCCGAGCAGTAATTATTACTTTCAATAGTTAAGTGTAATGTCTGGGAAATAGCGGGGACATCGAGGCTTCATTTACTCAATGATTCTCACCCAAACTGAACGAATTTTTAAAAGTTCCTCCGAGGAGGTAGGCACCGAGGCTATAGCAGTGAACAAGAGGAAAAGACTCTGCCTTGCAGAAGTAGACCTCTAAGGACCGAGATGCACTACCGACAAATAGCTATACGATGCCAGGGAGAGGTCTGTGCTCCAAATTAACACAGGGCTGGTTCAGGGATGGAGAGCAGGGGGACAGGGACAAGGAAAGGGTGGTTGCTTTAAGTGGGATGTCTGGGGAGACCTACCTGCGGAAGTCACGTGTGAGCAGGGCTCTGACTGATGGCAGGGAGCACGTTACTGCGACATCTGGGGAAGAGCATGCCGAGTGGCTGAGACAGCAAACGCAAAGGCTCTGAGGTGAGAGTGTGCTGGAATGTTCAGGGAGAGCTACAAGGCAGGTGGGGCCCAGGAACAGCAGAAGAGGGAGTCTGGAAGGAAATGAGTGAGGTCACTGCTGGCCAATTTCTAGAGGGCAGGAGGCCGTGGTGAGGAGTTCTGATGGTGCCCCAGGTTTTACAGAAGGACACTGAAGAGTTAGAACAAAGACGAGGCATGATCTGGTTTACATTCTTAAAAGATCCGTTCAGGGGCGCCTGGGTGGCTCCGTCGGTTAAGCGTCTGACTCTTGGTTTCAGCTCAGCTCACGATCTCACGGCTTCGTAGGTTCTAGCCCCGTGTTGGCAGCGCGGAGCCTGCTTGGGATTCTCTCTCTCCCTCCCTCTCGGCTCCTTCCCGCTCGTGCTGTCTCTGTCTCGCTCAAAATAAATAAATAAACTTAAAAAAAAAATATATATATATATATATATATATCCGTTCAAAGACATTTTAGTAGTCCAGGGAGAGAAGACTGTGGTTTGGCCCAGTGTCAGCAGTGGAGGAGATTTTTAAAAGTCAGATGCACTTTCAAGGTGGAGCTGATGAGTTGTCTGGGGACTAGATTTGGGATGTGAGAGAAAAGAGAAACTAAACATGTCTCTAAGATTTGGGGCCTGAGCCATGAGATGAAAGGTGGTGTCATGTATGAAGATGAGTGGTAACAAAGTAAATCTGCTGTGGGTCGGACGGGGGGCGGGTGGTGGCCGGGGGTGGTAATCCAAATACCAGATCCGGATGGGTCGCCGGAGTTCTCGGCAATTAGTGTTCGAGTCTTGGTACAAAAAAGGTCGACCATTCAGATTTCACAAGAGTCCGAAAAGAAGACAATCTGGAAGTCAAATGACCGGCGCACTGGAGCCTAACGGGACTAAAGTAGAAACGTCTGGTAGCAGTTTGACCAGGCGTCTGATGAGGAGGGACACTGGTTACTATTTAAACTGCCCTGCGTGTTAATTGTGGTTTATAAAATATGGATACGTCTGGGTCACAGAAAGTAGAATGGACGCATCCCTCCTGCTCTTTTCCGTGACCTTCTGAGGAGAACTCCGCAGGGGTCTGCTGTCCTCTTGGGCCTTTTTGATATCGATCAGGGTAATCGATGAAGAGAGGATTTGGCAGGAGCTGAGAAAAGAGAAGCAAATTTACATTGGAAAGGGCATGAGCCTGCAGAACAAGTCCTAAAGGGAAAAAGGGGGACAAGATATCTGATGGCAGAACAGAAACAGTGTGAAAATGCCACAGTGGCCCTCGGTGAATTTCTGTGAATTTCTGGCCCGAGTGATGAGCAGCTTGCCTTCTGTAAGAATATTCGTATTCTAGAAGCTATTTTTAGTGACTACGTGCCACATACCCAAAAGCATGCCTCATTTTTTATTTGTTCATAGGTATCTTTTCAAGCGTTGTCACCACAACCAATTGAGTTTATCGAAAAATGGGAAAATTCAAAATAAAACTACTGCTTCTAAAAAAGAGGTCATGACCTGAAATGACTCTCAATTAAGTATGTGCTAAGAGCTTGAATAATTTCAAGACATAGAAATAACAGCGTCAGTAGAATTGTAGACTCTCTATTATGTTCTGCTATTGAAACACAAACAAACGAGAAATAGCTTGGAAATCAGCAATGTTCCTAGCAAATAATCAAGAGGCTTTCATTCGGGTTTGCCTTAAGAAGAAAACAGTGATAATAGCTAATGTTCACTGAGCACAAAGTAAGTGCCCGGCACTATGTGAAGAATGTCCACTTTATGGATGAGAAAGAGCCCAGAGTTCACACAGGTGGGAAATAATGCATCCTTAGTCACAACACCAAATTGTGAAATTCTTTCAGAAAGAAAAAGATTCCTTCTGCTCCCATACCAACTTGAATAAAATTCAAAAAACAAACCAAAGCAAACGCAAAAACAAAGCCTTCACCATTTATCAGCCCAAATTACATTTTGTAAACTAGGGCAGTAACTTTACCGATAGATGGCCACAGTGGCGTGGAAAAGTCTCACCAGCCCACGACAAATGACCCTTACAGAAAATTCTGGAGTTGAAGCAACAAGCAGCTCTTTATGGCTTTTTCAAAGAGGACTTTTGCTCTTGTGTACTTAGTGACACTGTCGCTTTATTATTTTATGATTTAAACTCCAAACATGAAATGTAGACTTGGAGCAAGGGAAAATTCTAGGAACTTTAAATTTACAAGATTTCTGAAGTAACATTTTGGTTGGACTCACTTTATCAGAGAGAAACTGAAAATAAAAATTTAAAAAAAAAAAGAAAAAAAGAAGTTTGTTTATATATCATTTCAAAAACTTAAAATATTTCTTTTTATCTCATTCACTTAAAATTTTTAATTTTTTTTTTTTTTTTTTTTGAGAGAGGAAGAGAGAGACAGAGCATGAAAAGGGAGGGCAGAGAGAGAGGGAGACACAGAATCCAAAATAGGGTCCAGGCTCCAAGCTGTCTGAGCCCAACGTGGGGCTCGAACCCACAGGGCACAAGGTTGTGACCTGAGCCAGAGTTGAACGCTTAACCGACTGAGCCACCCAGGCACCCCTCACTCATTTACTTTTAAAAGAGAAGTGAAGGGGCACCTGGGTGGCTCAGTCGGTTAAGTGTCCGACTTCGGCTCAGGTCATGATCTCACGGTCCGTGGGTTTGAGCCCCGCATCAGGCTCTGTGCTCACAGCTCAGAGCCTGAAGCCTGCTTCAGATTCTGTGTCTCCCTCTCTCTCTGACCCTCCCCCATTCATGCTCTGTCTCTGTCTCAAAAATAAACATTAAAAAAATTTTTTTTTAAAATGAATAAAAGAGAAGTGAAATACATTTTTCCCCAGAATTGAACAACTATAAAATCATAGAATTTAAAGGCTAGAAGGTAATTAAATTTTAAATCCTTCATTGTATTGAAGATTTACTGAGGCAAAGCACAATAAAATAAGATTAATAAAATCATTTAATAAAAAATCCCTTAAATCATTGGTCTTATGTAAATATTGCTTGTTAAGAATCTACCTGCCTGATTGTCCTAACGTACTTGATTTTATTGCCAACCTTTATTTTCCATTAACTGTGTTTAAAAATACTTTGTAATGAACACACGTCAACATTGCCATAAATGTGGAATATTTCAGAGTCCCTGCACCAAAATTAAAGAAAACTTCTCTAAGCAGCTTTATTTCAGGGCTCAAGTACTAATTTAAATGGAATTATCTGCTGTTAATACCTGTCACAATTTTGTAAATCATGAACAAGTTTAGGCAGAGAATATCTCCTTTGACTTAGGAGTAATTTCTTTTTAGCGGACTGTACCTATTTTGAGCTTACTCATCCTGCCGTTTTCATTACCTGTGTTGGTGCCACCAAATGATAAAGTTGTATAGCGTCTGGTCAGTTTCATACAGATAATAGTAACCAGTGATTAATCTTCCAAAGTAGATGGCAAGGAACTTAAGTCAGGGTGTGACTTAATTTGTTCACTCACCAGTTCATTTATTCACCCACTCACTCGTTCATTCGGTAAATGTATACCAAGCACCTCGATGCTAGGGCTTACAGGGTTGAAGAAAACGGTTGAAATCTTACCATCAAGAAACTGACATTCTGAGTGACTTATGATAAAAGCTAATATTTAAGTCAAGGGTAAGACATACTTGCTGTTATAGGGGGATTATACCGACAGCTTTAAGCAATATTTTAATCTTCACAATAAACTTACAAAGTTGGTCCTAATGGACATCAAGTAAATTGTGAATTGGCTTGATGATCTGAACGGCTTGATCTTTTGACCTTGGAAAAAGGGTATGAAATTATTTCTCGGTTGCCCCAAAATGCCGACTGGATCATTAAGGACTGTCTGTGGTTTAGATCACACTGATTTTACCCATCAAAGAAAATGTATTGAACTATGGGCTGATACTATCCTATAAATTAGTTAAGAGGTGTAAATCAGTTTCTGCCCATGAGAAACGTGTACTCTGGTCATATCACCTGTATTCACTTGTATTCCCTAATTCAAAATGACATTTACTAAAAAGCTTCCCACCCATCTTCTTTCGGCTTATTAAAATTCTTATGAAAATAGAAATATATGGGGGAAAAAAAGAAATATATGAAAGCTTACAACACTAAAAATTAAGATTAAGAGAAATTTAGCTTAATTCCACTGGATAATCTGGGTTGAAATGTCTTGCTCGTACTTTGACACAGGAAACGGAACAACCTAATACCTTCCAGACCATCTGCCCTTGGGCCAGAAATGCGAGGCCTGCCTAAAAAGAAAACCAGGCATCTCTCCCTCTCCTTTGTGGCTGTTGATTTTGTAGACTCCCAAATTGCCATTCCCACCTCTATCAACAATTTCCATGCTCCTTTTAGTGCCTCGCTTTTTATATTTATTTAGGGACTATGACTTGAAGAAGACAATTGGACAAGGAGGGAATGCATCGAATCTAGGGATGTGTATTATTATTTTTCATAACATTTAGCATAATATCTTCACGTGGCGTTCTCCCCTGTGTGCATGTCTGTGTCCAAACTCCCCCTTCCTGCAAGGACGCTGATCACATCGGATTAGGGCCTCACCCCGACTTCACCATGATCCCATTCAACTTACTTCCATGTGCAGCAACCTCCTCTCCCAACAAGATCACATTCTGAGGTGCTGGGAGCTGCAACGTCGGTATATGAAGGGGTGACACAATTCCATCCATCAGAGGTAACTTACTGAATCTTAACCTTGAAAGAGAGACTAGAACGGAGCTGAGGCTATACCTGGTAAAGAAGCAGCCGTCATGTTTACTGGTCTCGCTGGGAGGATGTTTGGTCATTTATGTGGTGCGGAGAATGTTCGGTTTTCTCGGTGCTCAGGCATGATTACAGAGCAAATTTGGTTTCCTCCTGATCCATCATGGTCCCAGATGGCCTTGCCTGGTGCTGATGTTCTGTAAAACTATTTTTGTTTAACAGCAAGGGATAAAACTTAGCTGAGAGTACCAGCCCTGAGCTCTAGCAAAACCCAGACCTAATTTGTAATACCAGGCCAGCTCCCGGATACGAGGCGGCTACTCTCTTCATCCCCACTCTACCATTTTGAACAAGAGTAGATGGAATGAGGTCAGAGGACACTAACTTACGATTTCCAGATCTTCGCAGTGGCCAAGATTTGCTGATGAGGGGGTTTTCCAGAGAACGTGGTGCCCGTTTCCCTATTTGAACTATTTGAACTTCAGAGTTAGCTCTTATATAACTCTCCTTTGAAAAGTCTGGAGTTTTTTGTTTTTTTTTTCATTCCTTCCCCAAAAGCCAACTTTACCCTAGTTGAGAAATCGCCAGTGGAAAGACAAACTAGCAAACATACTTTCAGAATATATGAAATAGCCAATCCCTGTGTTTTATATATAAAGACAGATTCCGTTCCATGGAAAGTCGGGGGCAGAGGGCTGTGCTTACATCCTTGGATACGTGGAGCTTTCAAAACTCCATATATGTTTGCTTCATTGAAGAAGTTCTGAATTACTGTGACAGTGAGAATTTTTTCTTTCTAGTGTTTCAGCAAGGGTGAAGGGATAGATGCTAGGCTTGGTCATTGTTGAGAAACTTCTAAATCAAAGCTGTACAAAGCTCCAGATTTGTCAGTTGCCAAAGGCTACATAAATCTATTCCAGATGGAATCGGGAGAATGAGTTTTATTTTATTACTAAGTGCTGAACCAGCTGCCTCATCATGTTTCAGCTATAGATTGGACAAAAAAATATCATTTCTGACAAAAGTCTCTGGTCTGATCATGAGATTTATCAACATGGAACATTCTAGGAACAATGGCCAAGTGTAGGATTAAAGAGCATATAATCAAGGCAAGGTATCTGGAGTAAATTTCATTGTACGTTGAGTTGTGCTTAATACCCCTTTATGTGCAGGCATATATATGTATAGTGAATTTCATGAGGCACTAAAAATCAGTTCCCAGGCTTGTTCATTTACGTTGTATTCCTTTCCCATTATTGCTAATTAAGGAATTAAGGACCAGTACCAACTTTAGTAAGATGTAAAAATCTTACATCTGTGAGTTTAGAGAAGCCAAAATTGCTTATTTTAATCTTCTCAAATGTACTTCTGCGGCTAATGAATTTAAATTCCAGAAATTAAAGCAAGATTCTGCAAAGCCCTAACCCCCTTCCCTTCTGGGTTAAACTTTAACTTATTTTTTAATTAATTGCTTTTAAACTGGAGATGTAACTGATATATAACATTATGTGACTTTCGAGTCGGCTTGAAAAATTATTCCCTCCTTTTTCCCTTCCTGCTTTTTTCTTTCTCTCCCCTCTTACCATAAGGTAACTGCCTTGTGCTACATTTCTTGGAAGTCAGTCTAGACACAGGAATTCATTTAAAAAACAAATTTAGGGTGGAAAACAGCTAAGGGTGTTAGCACTCCTTTAAAGTTTTTTTCTCTCTACTTACTGGCTCAAATAATATGTTGCGTAGGTTGGTGTAATTCAAAATGTCCAAGGTGGGATAGGATTGGTTTGATTTGTAAGCTCAAAGTTGTTATGAAGAAGCCAGCCATCTCTCCTTTTATTATTCTCACTGCATAAACCTGGCTCTGTTTTGTGTTGACAAGATCATGGCACAAGATATCTGGGTGACCTGTTTCTTCATCCATGTCCGGGGAGAAAACCTGTCCGCGCTGTATTTATAGTTCTATTTCGATGCTTCCCTTCCTGAGAGTATATCTGTTTTGAACGTCATATCGACTCAGGCTTTTCTTTCAGCAGACAGCTGCCTGTGCCACCAGAAGGCCCACTTGGAAGGGAACGTTCAGAATTGACTGTTTTGTAACTGGCCAGAGTCCCATCCTTCCACAAAAGGTTTCTTTCTGTCAATATACGATTCCTGGGCTCTGGAGCTAAATCTCCAGTGGCACGTGAAGGGAAGGAAGAGTTCAACTTTGCTATCTTCCATCTCCCTTATCAGTGCTGAATTTTAAGCCAATGTACCAAAAAATGCCTATTGTTTACGTAGCAAATGCAATTTTTCAAAGGTGAGAAGAATAAATTTTTAGAACACGTAGTTGCGTTTTGTTCTTTCTTAAAATTATCTATTTTATTTTATTTTATTTTATTTTATTTTATTTTATTTTATTTTATATTTTTCAGAGGGAGAGTGTGTGGGCAGGGGAGAGCGAGAGAGAAAAAGAATCTTAAACAGGATCCATGGTCAGCATGGAGCCTGACACTGGGCTCGATCCTATGACCCTGGGATCATGACCTGGGCTGAAACCAAAAGCCTGATGCTCAACTCACTGAGCCACCCAGGCGCCTCAGCATTTTATTCTTAATCCACAGGAAAACTGAAAGATCAGATTATTTGCCCCCCTTTCTCATCCTAAGAAACTAGATTCTGACTACACGTTCCATGGCTTAGGGGATATTTTTATTGCAGAACAGAAGGTAGAAAGCTCTCAGAATTAGACCTTTCCTGGCCCACCAACCCTTTGTTTCTGAAAGAATGGCCCATTGAGGAAGGCCCATTGAAGGAGGACCATCGAGGGAGGGAAGAGAGCCAGGACCTGCAGATGAGGATGCAGATTGGGGTTCATGATGGGTGGGTACTGTGCCCCAAGGGGACATAAAACCTCCCTTACAAGGTGGTTCATAACTGCCAGAGGGACCGAATACTGGTGTCAAGGGGTGTGCACTTACTCTCTTTCCTGATGTTTCCTTTGCGCAGAGAGAACTCAGCAGAAATCGAACGCCTGCTCTCTCTCCCCCTTGCCTCCCAGTCCTCCCAGGGGAGAAGAAGCAAATGCTCTGATGAGTGAAATGGGAGGAAAATGGGCCTGCACACTCCAGCTCTTCCCCATGGCTTTCTGCTCTGCCCCCAATGGAGGGGGACGGCAGTGGCCGGGAGCAACCTCGGCTGGGTGAGTGAACCAGCATTCCTAGGTGGGTGAACCAGTTGAGCTCTGGAGTTCCAGACCATTCTCCCTGACAAAGCTTTATCTGTATCTAAAGTAGTATTTTGATCTCCTGCTGCACATTCCTGCATCTCCCAGTTGGTCCTGAACTCAAGTGGGGAGAGAGGGAGGTGCTATGTATCGACCCTTTCAGATATGAACAATTAAGAATCATGGCCGTGGGCACTGTGGTTACAGAGCCTCCTGGCCATTTGGAACAGGCATTCAACCAACCATTCATTCATTTATTTAGCAAACAACCATTCATTCATTTATTTAGCAAACTGTCACTGATATTCTAGGTACAGTTGTCAGCAGGGGAAATATGGCAGATGGGTATCTCAACCATGGCAATGATGTTGTGAAAACTAGAAACCTTTTCAGTGTTTGAGGACACCGTGGCAGTCTTCAGATCTTTAATGTGACCCCCAAAACATGACTGATGTATTTAATGTAGAATACATAACGTAACGTTTCTCACATGTAAGGACTATAGATCACGTTCATAACTGCCACTAATAATTTAAATTTATTTTTGAAAGGATAGCTGTCATTGAGATATTTGGAGAATAGGATGGGAAGGGAAAAGATAGGGCCGTTTCTCAAGCTATATGGCAGTTATACGGACAGTGTCAAAGTTGATCATTATTTTCAACAAAGCTACTCTATTGCTTGGGGAAAAAATCCTAAACCTCAAGTAAATTAGTTTCAAATAGAAAAAAGTTAACATCAAGAACAATAACAATAAATAAAATAAAATAAAATGAAAGGCTAAACATAGTTCTCTGTTATATCCGTACCAAAAAAAAAAAATGTTTAAGTTGTTGTACAGAGAAATATATCCAAATATGTTAATTCAATGGTTTCTGATTTAATGTAATCTGTAAATAACTGGGGGGCCAAAATATCATATTTCTGAGGAGGGAATATTATTTAATGTGACACAATAACAACAGAAAAAAAACTATCATCCTCAAGACCTTTGAAAAAATCATTATAGTCCTTGTAGCTTGCTCATTTCTGTCTGCAAGGAAAAAGATTTGAAGGCTGAAATGCTAACAATTATTATTATCCTCACTTCTAGTTCTTGTCTTTGACGAGGGCTAAATGCCACAAGCTTTTAAGATTTTTCCATTTTCTCCTCGTTCATCGTGTGTGCCAAATCCAAAAGTGGCGTGTGAGAAATAGCTTTAGCTTTTTTAAGGTTTTTTTTTTTTTTTTTTAATATGTGGGAACAAAAAAAAGACATATCACTGTGCCAATTCCCACCATGCTCTAATCACAGAAAGTTGGGTTTAATTTTCATAATAGCTGTCTCAAAACTTGTTCCCTGGCAAGGAGCTCTGGCTCGCAGCAAAGTCGTGAAGTGGGAAAACACCGTTTTGGTGAATCCAACTCAACCCTTCCATTGTCTGGGCCCCACTCCACTACATATTCCGTCGTGGCCTCCCTATTTCCCTGCTAGGAAATTCCAAATTTAGGATTAGTGGCTCTCCCCTGGTATACTTTTAATTTTAAGAATATGCAGGTAAGACTGGGGAGCCTGGGTGGCTCAGTCGGTTGCGCGTCTGACTTCGGCTCAGGTCACGATCTCGCGGTCCGTGAGTTCGAGCCCCGCGTCGGGCTCTGTCTGGGCTGATGGCTCAGAGCCTGGAGCCTGCTTCCGATTCTGTGTCTCCCTCTCTCTCTCTCTGACCCTCCCCCGTTCATGCTCTGTCTCTGTCTCAAAAATAAATAAATGTTAAAAAAAAATTTTTTTTTAAAAAGATTATGCAGGTAAGAAATGCAAATGAGCAGAATGAGATAGGAAGAGGCTTCCATATAATCATACGTCTAAGTCTGTAGTATGATGTCTCACGGTGCCACGATTTGTTTACATGTCTGGCTCTCCCACCAGATTAAGAAATGTGTGGGCTCGCTCTGACACATTTGTAACCCACATGCCCAGCTCAGGTCATGGCGCACAATTTATTTTTAATGAATTGATAACGAATGAATGTTTCCACTTTTTGATGTTTTGACAGTGCACGAGCTGTTTCCTTTCACCTAAACTGCTGCCTCTGATTCCAATTTCATTTTTCCTGAAAAGATACATTTGAAAGTTGGATCTGAGTGAGCAGAACGGAAATGTAATTTTCATGGGGTGCCAGCAGAAAAAAACAAACTTTATTCTTTCTCTTGATTGCCCTTACCAACCTGTCCTATAAGGCTATTTCTTCTCTGCCTGTTGGATAAAATCTAAGGCAAGTCGCAAGAATCTTATAATAACTCTCAGAAAATAAAAAAAAAAACAAACCTCCAGTGGGTGCCTGGGTGGCTCAGTCGGTTAAACACCTGACTTCAACTCAGGCTACGATTTCGTGGTTTGTGAGTTTGAGCCCCGCTTTCTCTCTCTCTCTCTCTCTCTCTCTCTCTCTCTCTCTCTCTCTCTCATTCTCTGTCTCTCCCCTCTTATGGGATTCTCTCTCTCTCCCTCTGTCTCTCTCTGCCCTCGCTCACTTGTGCCCCCTCTCTGTAACAAAAAATAAATAAATAAATAAAAAAAGACCTCCGGTTACTTCTAGTCACAGTAACAGCTTTATTTCAATCATCAATATATCTAGTTCCATGTGTTGTAAAAACTCCAAACTTTATTGAGTAAAGGCTTCCTTCTCACCCAGCCCAGGCTGCCTTCTGGCTGGAAACCTACAATGAGAAGAGAGACCTGGTCAGTTTCCTTTCTATTTCCTTGAGCTACTTTCTCCCTTCTGCCAGCTGATCTGGGGCTCTAACTCAAGATGGGCTATGGACATTCCAAGTTGACATTTTTGTTTTAGTGCTCCAATGGGGTCTCCAGAGGCCTTTTATGAGATGCCACATTTCATAGCCCCTGACATGAGTGACGCACTCCCTAACTGATCTGTGGTGACAACCCCTACCCTTGGCACCAGAGCCAGTGTGTTCCCTTGAGCTGATACTGATGGGATTACCTCACTTGGCGGCTCTTCTGTGTAGGACTCCTTCCGGATGCATCCCGGATCAGTTTCCACTATCCACTTGGTCCATGGTATGCCCATGTATCCTTGAATGTACCACCTGCTCAGCACAGCCCGTTGTCTTTTCCTGTCTCCACAGGTGGCTTCAGCTTAGCCCTTTAGCTTTGGCTTCATAAGTACGGCTCAAATCAATTCCTAAACTCTGAAACACCCATCAAGCTTTCCAAGTATGCCTTTGAAACCCTTGCCACCAGCTTGAGTAAAGAAGAGGCAGCCTTTCCCTTCTCCAACATGTAGGGTTGGGAGAGGGAAGGAGGCTCAGCTTACCCACATTTTTTCAAAGAAACTCTCTCTTCAACCTCCATTTCGAATACCTTTTAATGAATGTTAGGATGGGAGGGTCATGGAAACAGCTTTTGATCTGCAACTTTGCTAGCCCTGCATCGGAGGTGCAGTATGTCACTTAGGAAGGTGGGAACATTTGCCACCTATTATTTGCTACTCAACTTTTTGAACCTATAGCCAAAATTGAGGGCAAAAGCATCCTATTTTAACATCCTATGCAAACACAAAAGGCAGGCTTCATAGTAGCCTGTCAATTCATACCCAGATTCTTTAAAATAAAGCGTTTAGGTTTCTGGATGAATAGGGGCGCCTGGGTGGTTCAGCCGGTTAAATATCTGACTCTTGATTTTGGCTCGGGTCATGATCTCACAGTTCATGAATTCAAGCTCCACATCAGGCTCTGTGTTGACAGTGGGGAGCCTGCTTTGGGATTCTCTGTCTCCCTCTCTCTCTCTCTCTACCCCTCCCCTGCTCATGCTCTCTTCCTCTCTCTCTCTCTCTCTCTCTCTCAAAAATTAATAAACATTAAAAAAAAAGTTTGGATGAATAAATGTGTTACACGTAAGAAACACAGGGAAAACAACCACAACAGGCAACGAGTGGACTGGTGATTCTGACTGATTTCTGGAAAATGGAAAGAAGATCGGGGGTACTTTCTAAGCATCCCGGGGAGAAGGCTTCAGTAGAGGTGACAGCTGTTCTTCTTTGTAAGCTCCAAGGTGGCGCAAAGCTTAGCATCACCAGGTTCCAAGCAGGAGTAAGAGGCCTGTGTTTATTGGAAGGCTTTCTCCAGAACAGTAGAGCTGGTGGCTGTCTTCCCATCTCCCATCCTTCACCTCACACTTGACAAGCAACTGGCTGCTGTCTTTAGCCCGAGGGGAAAAAAGTCACAGAGATGTGGTAGCTAAAGAGAGTGACCTGTGATGCCGAGTTTAGGGCTCCAAGAGTGGACGCCGGCAAATTGAAGTAAAGCCTTAGCTTTTTTGTTGACAGAATTAGCCCATGTATTCCGTGTAGGGCTTCTGCCCGGAAGTAAACCCCCTCATTCAGTGCATGCACAGACGCACGCGCACTCCTCCCCCCATGACAGGATACTGGTTTGAGAAAGATTCTCATTGGGAGAACAGAACTACGCAATAGCTTTGGAAACCATGCCAAGCTCCTCCATTAATCAGTCTAGCCCTTTATGCAAACAATAGGAAAGGACAACCAAGGATCACCAGACCATCCCCGCGGAGATCTGGGCAAACACCAGAGGCTATTAATGGTGGACGTTGAGAGGACCCTGGCTTCTGGCACCCTACGAGAGGCATGCTTGATCTTGAAGCAGCTGAACACGTGGTGGGGCTGGTCTCGACCACGAACACCGTGATTCCTGCCACTCTTGCTCTCATCCGAGAGCGTGACACTGATCTTGGATGAGAAAAAGAAAGATTCTGGCGCAGCATACGAAAAAGTCTGAGCTTAGGTGCCAACTATTTAGGAACCTTCTGCGAAATGCCACTTGGCCACATCTGGAGAACTTGAGGGTGCCCACTACTGTGAAATTTGGGTACCAGTCCTCCCAGGGAAGGCACTTGATTACAGAGGAAATTTCAGGCTCTGCCCCTGAGAGGCGTGAACCACCATTTTTACCAACTTGTTGCCAGGCGACCAAGAATGATTTCCCACATTAGTCATCAGGAGAAGGACCAAGAGGAATAAACAGAATGACTAATTCTGGAGAAATCAAAGTTTACCCAGGAAACCCAAAAGAAAAAAAAAAAAAGTCAGAAAAGATATCGTGCCCACCACACGCCCACAGGAGCATCTGCCTACCTACCTGCCTTCAGAGGAGAAGGGTTGAATTGTCAAAGCAAACTCACTTGAATAATAGATCTCACCCAGCACCAAACTTTGCTGATAATTGGAAGACGATGGGCAAGAACTAGAAATAGATGTGGCATGTCTTTCAGGAGGAGCCCCAATCTGTCAGACTCCGCTTAAAAAAAAAAAAAGTCTCTTTCTCCATCATTAGAATGCATTCTGTTTTCAGATCAACAACTGGTTTCTGAACAATGTGGAAAAGGGTATTGTCTGCGCCCCCAGACCATCAGGCTGCATAAGTCCATAGGTTCCAGGCTTATTTACAATAAGCAGTATGGACCCGATGCTTGCTTGCTTTCTTGAATTCACTGTAAGTTTTGCTGAAGTATTGCGTCAATGTTCTTTTTGCAGAAGGGTGAATGGTAAAAAATCTGAGACACGCATGTGTGAAAATGCCTTCACGTGGAAGGAGTAGTGTGGGTTGCTACACAACCCTAGCTTGTCTTAATTGACTACTTTGACACCCGGCAGCTCTCTTTCTGTGTGTGTAGATGCATGTGTGTGTCTCCATCTAACAGTAAACATCATTAACATATTTATAAGGAGGTCTGGTCAAGGTCAACCATCCAGTTGCTGCGTCCCCTCAGGAGGAGGTCACATTTCTATTAACCTTTCCCTTCCCGGGGCGAATTCTTCCTTTTACAACAATAAACTGTCTACACTGCTCTCAAGGGCCAATCTGTCCACTTGTGCAAAGGATCCCGTTGTCCTTTATCTATTAAAAAGCATTGTTCTAGCTATTGTTCCCTTTCTCTCCTGTATCTCTTCCCACCCCCTGCCCCGTTCTCCTAGATTATTGCCATCGGCATATAAACACGTAATAACTTCTTACATGTTACATACTCTCTCTCAATCCTGCATCCTTATCCAACTCCTGCCCCATTTTCTCAGTTTCTCTTAACAGAGAAACTCCTCCAGTATATCAATTATTTCGCAATAGAATTGGGGAGAAACTTTAAAAACAAAAAACCCCCACAAAACTCCTCCAAAGAGCTGTCTAGTTTCTATTCTAGTTCTTTGCCTCCCATTTTCTTTTGAACCCACTCCAAATGGCTTCCACCCTCATCATTCCACCAAAACCACCAAGTCACAATGATCCCATGTGGCCAAATCCAACAAGGAAGTTATCAGTCCTCATCTTTCCCAACTCATTAGCAAATAAAGCGTAATTTTAACATTGCGGACCACTCCCTCCTCTTTGAATCGTATCTTTCACTAGCCATCCAGAACGTGACACTATTGTGATTTTTTCCCCCTATTTCATGGGCCTCTTATTCTCGGGAAGAAGAGGCAAACAAAGGAGAGTAAATCTTCCAGAGCATAGATTAAAAAGTGAAAAGCATTGGAAAATAAACATGGTAGAGGGAGGAAAAGGCAAGTGAGGGGTGATTAAAAGACATGGGATGCAGTGGACAGATGCGAGGATGGCTTCTCCATGATCTCCACCTCCTGGTGTTCACACTCTGGAATAGTTCTCTCCCCTTGAGTGTGGGCTGGACCTATGAATTTCTTTTAGTGAACTGACTACAGGCAAAAGTGATGAAATGTCACTGCTGTGGCTACATTATGTTATACAAGCTCCTTTCTTGCCAACAGACTAATGCCAGGGATTCTCTCTCCCCAGCTGGCTTTGAAAAAGAGAATACCCATGTTGGGGGCTATGTGGCAAGTATTTCAGGTGGCCTTGGGGAGCTGAGGGAAGCCTCTATCCCAAAGCCCCAAATAAGCTGGGGCCTTAATTCCTATCGCTGTAGGGAAATAAATTCTGCCAAGCTTGGAAGGAGATTCTTCCCCAGTCAAGCCTCCAGATGACCCTACAACCTAGTTGATGTCTTGATTGAGGTCTTTTGAGACCCGGAGCAGAGGACTCAGCTGGACTGTGCTTAGACTCCTGACCCATAGAAACTATGAGATAGTAAATGTGTTTTGCTTTAAGCTACTGAGTTTGTAGCATGAGAAATCAACCCAAAGTCTGGTCAATGGGAGTTCTAGAAATAAAAAATAGACAAAATAAAAGGAAGATATAATAAATTATGTAATATAAGAATTTCTAAAATATAAAATAAATAAAATATTTAAGAAATTAAAACTCTGGGGGCACCTGGGTGGCTCAGTAGGTTAAGTCTCTGACTTGGGTTCAGGTCATGATCTCACAGTTCATGAGTTTGAGCCCCGCATCGGACTCTGTGCTGACAGCTCAGAGCCTGGAGTCTGCTTCAAGTTCTGTGTCTCCCTCTCTCTCTGCCCCTCCCCTATTTGCACTCTGTCTCTCTCTCTCTCAAAAATAAATAAACATTAAAAAAATAAAAAATTAAATTAAAACTCTTATTGAAAACTACTCAGAGGGATTAATAGATGTGGAGGAAAAAAAAGATTCATACCAAGATATGAAATTTCAGAAATCCAGCCTAGGAGGTTTTGAGAGAGGGAGAAGTATACCACAGTTTCTCTAAATGGAGTGAAAATTAGGTGAGCGACCTATATGGTGGACGCCTTCGAAGTTCTGAGGAAGCATTATGTTAACCTAGAATTATATACCAACCCACACCATTACTCCGACATAAAGACAAAACAAAGATTTTTTCAGACATACATAGCACAAATGGTTTTCTACTATTTACCCTTTGGGAAAAAAATTGAGAATTTACTTTAGGAAAACTTAGGGGCGCCTGGGTGGCGCAGTCGGTTAAGCGTCCGACTTCAGCCAGGTCACGATCTCGCGGTCCGTGAGTTCAAGCCCCGCGTCGGGCTCTGGGCTGATGGCTCAGAGCCTGGAGCCTGCTTCCGATTCTGTGTCTCCCTCTCTCTCTGCCCCTCCCCCGTTCATGCTCTGTCTCTCTCTGTCCCAAAAATAAATAAAAGTTGAAAAAAAAAAATTAAAAAAAAAAAAAAAACTTAAAGTGAATGCAAGAAAAAAAAAAGTATGAGGTCAAGGGAGAGGAGACCAACCCATGATGAAGATTATGCAGCAGCCCTGAAAAACAATCTGTTCAAATTAAAACAGGAAGTCGAAGAAGGTCAGTGAATTCACCTTGACAAACATCTTTAAGAAGCTAGACGACCTCAGTGAAAAATATGTATGTTTCTTTTTGGGAAATACAAAGGCAATTAGAAACTAAAAGAAGAACAAACATCCACAGGAAAATCAGGGTTCAAACATGAAGCAATAAAAAAATGTGGTGTAATTTTATTTATTTTATTTATTGTTTTTAAATGTTTTTATTTATTTTTGAGACAGAGAGAGACAGAGCACGAACGGGGGAGGGTCAGAGAGAGGGAGACACAGAACCTGAAACAGGCTCCGGGCTCTGAGCTGCCAGCACAGAGCCTGACGCGGGGCTCGAACTCACGGACAGTGAGATCATGACCTGAGCCGAAGTCGGACGCTTAACCGACTGAGCCACCCAGGTGCCCCAATGTGGTATAATTTTAAAGAACTGATAGAGTATAAGAAGATAAATTATTTGGTTTTAACATTTGGACATATTTTTTTTCCTTTTAGCATTACAGCTTTTAATGACACATTGGTACATTTCTGTATTTATCCTGCCACATTACTTCAATTAGTTCCATGGTAAATAATGTATCCCTAAGTATCCTGTTATAAATGTGGTTATGAGGAATACCAGTTATTAAAAACAATCTACAAAGCATGAATAAATTAATTACAGTTGGAGACACTATAAACATAATACTATAAATATTGAGAATGTAGAAATAAGTATAGTTTGAGAAGTTGGAAGATGCTATAGTGAGAATTGGAGGCATATGGAAAAATCCAATCGAAGAATTAAAAATAGTTACAATGAATTGGGAAAAGAGACTGGGACTGACAGGTTTGTCTAAGTGAAGGACCCAGTGGGAAATGAAATCCATTCTGCACTCTGTTCATCATCCTGTGTGTATGAGAAGGACAACTTGGGGCCATCTCTAATTTCCAAGAGCCCTTGGCAGGGAGGGGCGGAGCCATCTCTTAGCGAACCTCTGAACTTCTGACAGCCCTGTTCTAAAATTCTCAAGACAGTGTGGATGTATCAGGACGGGGCAATGTTGCTCCTCTAGGTGTGGAAATCACAAAAGCCCCCATTTCCTTTCCAGTTCTGGAAGGGAGCTCTGGAAAAATAGTCCTCGCCTACAGTTGCTTAAGTCTTTTCAATCCTGACTACTCACTTCTCTTGATTTCCCTTTTAGGCAGCATAATTTGCTTCCAGCAGCCCAGACCTAGGCAAAACAAAAGCCAGGAGGGGGGGGCGGGAGTCTTCTGGGTGCCTGGCAACGGCTACTTCCTGGAGTGCCACACAAAAGCACTCAGGCTGGCTGGGAACACAAAGGCCTGGCATCTTCTGGGATGGGGGAGTTAACACACTCTAGCAGCAAGACCAAAACACAAACTGGTATTTTCAAAAAATGATCTTATATCGTTTCTCTGCCTCCCATCTCCCCACATAATCTTGGAGTCCCTGAAAAGAAAACATTTCCCTACCCTGTGGTTCCCCCAAGAAGACCAGATCTAGGTTTCCCAGGCTGTTAGCTCCCCGACCTGAAGCAGCTTATCAGTTGGTGAGGGATCCTTCCCATAGCCATCTGGGTTCCCGGCAAGTGGACCAAGAAGCAATTCCTCAACCCATTATGTGCCTGAGGTCTAGAATTTTCTTCGGTTCTGAAATCCCTGGTAAGCCTCAGGTTTGGGGGAGTAATGTTTGGCTTATTGGCAACGAGAGACGAAGAGAGTCAATTTTTGACAAAACCAGATCTGGTCTCCTAACTGGGGGTTGTGCCCTCTTCTTCCTCACTATTCCTTTCCCCGTTTTTAGGACCTCTGTAGTGTGGAGTAAAAGGGAAAACTAAAGAAGCCAGCTGAGCCTAATTTCGTATTGTTTGCAATGTTTCCACTTCCCGCTCCCTCCCAGATTCCCCACAGTTGCCATAAACATACCTAGTTTCCTTTTATCAGCTGCACATTCATGTCTGAGTATAGTCCACTGTAAGAAAAGCAAACACAAGCCCATTGGGCTTCCCTAAATCCTCAATGATTCACTTGGATCTTCCCACCATAAGGCTAAGGGGGGCTTCTTGTCTCCCCTGGAGCCACTGGGGCCTAGTCCACGTTTTAGTCGCATTACTTGGGTTCCATGCCACTGTGTCAAGGACCAAGTAAGAGCCATGTCTCTTTGATGGCCTACTAGACCAGAGGGTACTCTCTGTAGGATGCCTCAGCACCCAGCTCCCTAAAAGGGTGCCCACACCATGTTTCCCAAAGCCTGCCCAGGGAAGTCAGGGCTTTTGTTGCTCTGGCGAACTTCCATCTATCACAACAGGCAAGATATGGGCCACTAACGTCAACCTACCCATGCCTTGTTCCTACACTTATGTAAGTGGGCAAGTTCCTACCCTTATGTAAGTGGTCAACAACTTCCTCACTCCTCACCTCTCCCCTTTCCTTCACCTATTTCAGTGCATAGGAGAGCAGCTGGGGTGAGAGAGGGGGTATACAGGGTCTAGGGAGGCTGAGGCTATATGCAGCAAGGTGAGGCACCGTGCTTTGTACATGCCCTGTTTTAAATTTTTTTTTCAACGTTTATTTATTTTTGGGACAGAGAGAGACAGAGCATGAACGGGGGAGGGGCAGAGAGAGAGAGGGAAACACAGAATCGGAAACAGGCTCCAGGCTCTGAGCCATCAGCCCAGAGCCTGACGCGGGGCTCGAACTCACGGACCGCGAGATCGTGACCTGGCTGAAGTCGGACGCTTAACCGACTATGCCACCCAGGCGCCCCGTACATGTCCTGTTTTAAATGAACAGATTCCAAGCAACAGATGTCTAAGCCTTCTGTACCAGAAACTCTAATCTCAGTGCAAATACAGACCCCAGCCTTTCCAACAGCCTTCACGAGGGTGTTTAGGAAACTGACTCAGGTTGTCCTCTGGTTTTTAGTGGACACTAAATCCTCTTCCAAAGTTCTTAGACATTTTGGGTTTTTTTTCCCCTTTAAGTTTATTTATTTCTTTAGAGAGAGAGAGAGCAAGAGCTTGCGCACAACTGTCATGGGGCTCAAAATCATGAACCATGAGATCATAATCTGAGCCTAAATCAAGAGCCCCACGCTTAACTGACCGAGCCACCCAGGTGCCCCGACTTCTTAGACATTTTAATGCAACATCCGAAGAAAGAGTTCTCTGAGCAGAGTTTCTGTTGTGCTCCCCCTACCACAATTAATATATTGAAATCCTAACCCCCAGGACCTCAGAAAGTGACCTTATTGGAAATAGTCTTCACAGATGTAGTTAGTTAAGAAGAAGCCACATTGGAGTAGGGTGGGTTCCTTATCCAATATGACTTACGTCTTCTTTTCACAAGGAGATGGACACACACAGGGAGACCACCACGTGAGGACCGGAATCATGTTACCAAGTGCCAAGAAATGATCCAAAGTTGGCAAAGAGGTCTGAACAGAGCCTTTCCTAGTACTTCGAAGAGAGTGTGGTCTTACTGATGCCTTCATCTTAGACTTCTAGCCTCTTGAACTATGAGACAACAAATTTTCATTACCCTTCAGGGTATGACACTTTGTTACAGCAACGCTAGGGATCTAATGCTCCTGGGATATTTCATCAAGTGATATCATTTTGGGCCTTGGACGCACTACTGTCAGCCCATCTAGTTAATATCCCCACTTCTCTTAGACTGGTAGCTGCAGCAACTTATTTTCTGACTGAAAACAAGGGGCTTCCCCACCCCCCGCCCCCCACCCTGCCCTAAATCCCAACAGCTTAGCCTGTAACTCATGTGGCATAGCCAGATCGGAATACACTGGGGTGTTCTTAGAATTCATGCAATATTTGAAAGTTGGTGGGGGAATAATTTGCTCTTGGATGAATCTTTAGATTTGTAGTTTTCTATCTCCAGATATACTTGGATCCCACGTATCTGGTGTCATCACCCACTCATGAGGGCTCAAACTCAGAAATAAGCACCCAAAAATGGCATCAGCTACTCAAAAGAGAGATCACAAGTCGATGCACATTACTCACCAAGAGAGAGGTGGAGTCACGCCTTCCTTCCTCAGGCACAGAGGCTATTAAAGCATATAAATGTTTTTGGGGGACCCGTTTTCCTTTAGCCTGGAGTTCCTTCCTAAGTTCTAAGTGGGGAGTGGAGGTGTAGAGAGGTGAGATACGGGAAAAGAGGGGGTGAAGAGCCACAGCCTGTTAGGTCTTCCAGAAACTCAGCAGGCTGCCCAGCAAGCAGAATTTATAAGGAAGGAGAAAAGACTGCTCCCGTCTCTCTGCCTCTGTCCTAAGTATGTGCACAGACAATTGCCTCAACTTCTGACAAAGTAGCTAAGACTGGCCACCATCTTTTGCCAAATCTGTAGACCATGTAGACACAAAGAATAACAGCTCAGGGGCTCAAGGATGGCCTGATGTCAATTTTGCCGCCATACATGCGCTGCCTCCGGGTTCGGGAGCCAACACTCTCCCTGCTGGGCCTTCAGCGGGGGTTCCCCAGGCACATCCTTGCCTCTCATCCTGGACCCTTCTTCCTGAAAGCCCCAAAGAAAGAACCTTACCCTCCCTCCCAGCCCAACCTCATCCCAGACCCAGAATTTTCATTTTTGGTTTTTAGAGCTGCTCCTTCTCAGGGTGACTGTGGAAATTTCCACTTGCTTCGTGGAATTGCATCCCCAGTTCAGAGGGGCTGGCCATCTTTGACCCTGGCAAGACCACGGTATCCATGCATAGCCAACCAGTGTCGGCACAGTTCTCCAGGCCAGAGTGATTTAGTCTGGTGTCACAGCACCTTCCAGACACCCAAGGACCAGTTCAGGCTGAGCTTGGTCAAATCTAGTCCACTTGCCTTTTTAAAAAGACTTTATCTAAAAAAAATTTTTTTTAATGTCTATTTATTTTTGAGAGAGAGACAGAGCTTGAGCAAGGGAGGGGCAGAGAGAGAGGGAAACACAGAATCCGAAGCAGGATACAGGCTCCGAGCCATCAGCACAGAGCCCGATGCGGGGCTCGAACTCACGAACTGTGAGATCATGAACTGAGCCGAAGTCAGACACTTAACCAACTGGGCCACCCAGATGCCCCTAAAGACTTTATTTTTTAGAGTCAGTTTAGGTTCACAGCAAAATTGAACAGAGATATAAAGATTTCCTATATTCCCCCTGGCCTTACTATCAACATCCCCCACTAGAATGGTACATTTGTTACAACCAATAAATCTACAGTGACTCATTATTATCCCCCACAGTCCATAATGTACATTAGGATTCATTCTTTGTGTTATACACTCTATAGATTTTGACAAATGTATAACAACATGTATCGATCATTAGATTATCATATAGAGCCGTTTCACTGTCTTAAAATTCCTCTTTGCTCCACCTGTCCATCCCCTCTCCCCTCGGCCCCTGGCAACCACTGATCATTTTGACTGTCTCCACCACATTCCCTCTTCTAGCGTGCTCTATGGTTGAAATCATACAGAATGAAGCCTTTTTATATGGCTTCTTCCACTTAGTGATTTTAGGGTTCCTCCATGTCTTGTCATGACTTGACAACCCTTGCTGCTTTTTAACAACGTCTTCATTGGGAGATGGGTGTTGGGCCTTCCTGTTCCTCCTGAAAACTTCAGGTCTCAAGTCCCAACTGTGGCAAAGGTCTTTCTTTCTTTCCATCTATCATCAATCTATTTTAGAATAAAAATTCAGAAATGAGAAGGCCATCATAGAAAGATGCACATCAGTGTGACTATTTGAACTTAAAAATGAGTTTCAATATTTCCTGGTGGAAAATAAGTATTATTTGATATTTGACTGTATGGTTTGACACTCAGGCCTATCGGGAAGTGTGACAGATGTTAGCCACAGTTTGAATCTTTATAGTTCTTTGCTTTTAATTAATAAATCCAAAGTGTGTGTGTGTATATATATATATATATATATATATATATATATATATGTTATGCAGTACCCTGGAAAATACAGACTTTGCAACTATTTAAATTTATGGTAAAACATTCAGATGTCAGCTTAAAAATGCATGAAGAGGTACAGAATTTCTCAAGAGTTTTTCAGATACTTTCATGGCGTACTTGAGCAAAAATGTTTGAGGGCCCACAAGCCAGAAGCAATTGAGTGAAGGAGTTACGTTGGCTTTTTATTTCTCACATTAGTTACTATTCAGGACATCATTGCATGACAACTTAATATAGTCATTACCCAGAATAATCCAGAAAATTTTCCGTCTGGTTCCTACCCTATGGTAACTCAGGCAGGGAAGTAAGTAATGCATATTAGAGCGGTGACTAAAGTAACATCTCTCTCAGACTATTCATCAAAAACTTCACTCACCGTCTAATTCCCTAACCACTGAAAATTTGGCCATTCTTTAGATATCCGATTGCCGTCCATGGTGTTGAAATGTTTTGGCATGCAGAGAAGGAAAGAGAAAAAAAGCACCCGAGAGAATAAGGACAGAGAAAGTTCTATTTACTAGGGCTTGATGTTAATCTCTGTCCTGTTCCTCACCTGTCCCTTGACCTTGGACAAGACTCTTTCCTTGTCAGTCCTTTCCCAGAGGTGAGACAAGGGAAGAGTTGTATCTGCAGGGCGCACGGCATAGCATCCCCACATCAGGCTCGGCAGCCAAGGTGATTTGGAGGTAACTAATGTTTCTTGATAGTTTTCAAGATCAAAGACGGCATGAAGTTAATAATTCTACCATATAATAATTAACAGCTTCCTTTATAAACTAAAAGGAGTAGGTTGCAACATGGTTAATTACTTAATTATTTAAGGCCTCAATTTCTCTACTTGTCAAAAGGGAACACTGAACTTGATAACCTGAGGTCACTTTTAGTCTCTACATGGTGGGTGATGTCACTATAAAGCTGAAGAGAAGAAATGGTCAGGTCTCAGCGTAATTACTCAGTAATGATTGTGCATCAGAACAGATCTCTCCTGAGCCCAAGAAAAGTTAGACTGTGGGTAGAATCTTCTAGAAAAGGTGCCAATCTCTTTGTCTTCTGGAAATAAATCAATAAAGGTCTCTGCTTCTGAAAGGTACTCTTTGAACTAACGTATTTGCTAATTCAATTTTATCATGTTTCTTAGACACGTAGATCTTCAAACCTGAGTTTCTTTTCTTTCATTCTCAAATGTCTGCTTAAGTGGTAGGGACCATTTGGAGAAGAGAAAAGTACAGTTTCCATGAGATCCAATTATTATCCAATAAAGACCCTTGAGTAGGTTAGGTAGACTGTGGGGGTTGTGGAAAGATTCAAGATGAGTTGTGATAGGGTGGAGTTTTGGAGAGAATCCGATCTCTGGTTGCTGGTGATTTTGGTGCTGGGGACAGGGTCTGGCATGGGCAGTCCCACTGCTGTCCTCCCCTCAAAATAGACGCATCCTAGGTCTTCCACTTTTTTCCAAGGACAGATAAAGATGCTGCTTGCACCTGTCTGGCAAAAGTTTCTAGAACAATAAGATACAACTGTCTTCTTTCAGGCAATGAATGACATAAATACCATACAGTAGTGAGACTGAAATGACAAAGTGTCTCAGAAGGTCTGGGCTACTCTGTGAGGCTCTGCAGTGGGGCAAAACTGGAGTTTGCCAGGAAACTCTTCACTGTCACTTAGAAGTTTCTATGAGGATAGAAGTAGCCAGGAAAGAGATGGAAGGGCTGGAAACCACCTCATCGATGTTCCTTTATTTTTTCTTTCTGGAGATATTTTTTAATGTTCCATTTGTTGTGAGCCATGCTGAAAATGATGACACTTTTATACCTTAAGGACTCCATTCGGATTTCTTCCCAAAGTGAATACCCTTCCACACCCAGGGTAGCTTCAGGTAGAGTCTGTGACCCAGGTCCTGCCTCAAATCTCAGCACAAAACAGAATAAAGTACGAGTTGTGGAGGCAGCAAAAATGATATGAGCCTAAGGTGGGCATTTATGACTAAACATCAAAATGTCCCTACTAAATGGTATCCAGGATCTGGAAAACTGAAAAGATGGCTGTTGTATTTGATAAGAAGAAAGAAGTCTCGATCGGCAGTTTCAGTCTTTGAGATTCACAGAGAGCAAGGAAGGATGTTAGAGTCCAAAGGAAGGCCAGGTCCAGGTGCAATGAATATAATCACACAGTTGGGAAACGTCTCTCGTTCGTCCACAGGAGCGCGTCGTTCATGGTTCTATCCCCATCGCTTTGCACTGGTTTATCACTGCTGTTTTAGTAAGCACACAAACATTTGTACGGATGGATAAATGAGTTTTTGGATGATTGCCCGTATTGCCTTCAGTCCAGGGCCCAAGGACACCTGGGAAGGCATAGATGCAGCAGGAACAAACAGCGAATTGGACCCACAGAAACCACAAGGTTGACAAAGCACAACTCCCATCACTGGTGGGGTGCTCTCTCAATCTCCTCAGCCCTTGCAGCGGAAACCCACTCTTCCCTCTATGTATCAGTAGGGGGCAGCAGAGAGAAGCAAATTCAGGTTCCAGCCTTCTGCGAGCAAAGCCACCCCACTCCCACCAATATCTCAACGCAGATTTTCCAAGCTGTGTCCTCCTACAAGGTAATGTTTGTTTTGTTTTGTTTTGTTTTGTTTTGTTTTGTGGCAAAATTAAATATCTAAAATTAAGGACGTTGGGAGAAATCTACATTAAAATGGTTTGGTGTCTACACTGAAAACATTTCTTAGAGCTTTGGTGTCCTAAGAGTAGCATACCATGCAGACAATTTCTCAAACTTTCTGGAAAATGAAAGGGCCCCCTCGTTTTTTTAATTTCTCAGAACATCTATTCGCATCTGAAGATGCGACACCAAAACTCTGTAGAGGACGAATTAGGAAGCGCTGTCCTAGCAAATTCGTACTGTCTTGAGCGGAGGTTGATTCTCTCGGCTTTAAAGATAAGAGAACATTTATTGGGCGACAGGGAGGAAAGGACGACAGTGTTGCCCCTTGCCATTTCATAGAGTAAATTATCTCAAGAGGGAGCTTGAAAAATGTAGATACACCTTCAAACCTTTCTACTTGGCACTTTCCTGTCTCACCTTCTCTCCTGGGAAGGTAGGCCAGACCCCAGATTTTCATCTGAAAGTTAAAGATCTAACCAGGGGCCTCCAGTTGGGTACGTGGCTCTGGGAAATGTTGAGTCAGGTCATGCCGTTGTAAAGGCTGGAGATACGTGGATTTTTCTGGCTTATCACCACTGTATCCATTGCCTGTCTACTGTCATATGGTGTTTCTGTCCTTTTTAGAAAGGGAGTGCATGATTTGGATGGATAAACAAACAGATTCTCTTTTACACTTACTGTTGCTATTGCATCGGCGAATAAATTCTATTTATATGGCACCCGAACGGTTTTAAAAGTGCTTTCAAATACTTTATCTGATTTTATCGTAACTGAAACCCCTTTAAAGAGTTTATGTTAGGAATTTTGGACTCTGGACAACATTAGCCAAAAATGAGTCTGTTGCTTGGTTTTGGGGTGGTTTATAAGAACGAAGGGAGAAAATACTGAGAACAAAGCCTTGGGAAGGATCAGGAAAGTTCTAGAGAAATGGGTAGTAGGAACTAATGGATGGTCTTTTCGGAGTTCTGCCATTGAGAATGAGTGACTGCTCCATTCAGGTATAGTCCCTTGTGTCACCTTGGAAGGCTTCCAGTCCAAAGACAGAACATCTAATTGTCATGGCGGGCAGGTCCAAGCTTACCCCTTGGCTAAGGGTGGTGTGCACTCGTTGGCAGGTCCCAAAAGAAAATTTCAAGAATATTGCCAACAGAAGTGAGCTTAGCTGCTTGGTAAAGAAAAAAAAAAAATACCAGCTTTAAGCAAAGCAAGTATATGTGTCCTTATCTTCAAGATAAGGAAACCGAGCCTAGAGGGATGATTCGAACTGGCCAAAGTCGTGTGCATAATAAAAAAAAAATCCAACATTAGAATCTATATTACCTTACTCTTGAACCGGCATTTTTTCTATTATTGCCCTATATTTCCATGGAGTCCCTTGGATGCAAATAACAGCTATGACTTACTGAGGATCACTGAGGTCAGATACTGTTCTAAATACTTTCTGTATATTAATTCATTTCATCCTTGTAGGAATCCTATGAGATGGGTGCTATTATTATCCCATTTTAGAGATGAGAAAACTCAGTCTCGGTTCCCAGACTCTTGCAACCAGCTCTGGATGTCAGTTCTGTGCATCTGTATGGGGATAGGTATGATGGGGAGGGGGTGCTATTTTCTCTGGCTCTTTGGGGAGTGTCTGCTGCCTTGTGAGTTCAGACAGATGTGACATTTTCCAGAGACAGCACTCCAGCATCGATAGCTTCCTGGAGAATGCAGTTATGGGGGCAGTTATCCTCTGAATTTGGGCAATACATTCTTGAACTCACGGCTTTGTTCGCTGGCCTCAGATACAGGAGCTCAGCTGATAAGTCAGCTCTGTATCCTTCTGGGAGTCATTTCTGAGTGCTTGGAATCTGATCTTTCAGGCCTTCTAATGATTTTATAAGCATTCATTTCCCTGTGTTAAGTTCCTTCCTGCTCACACTTCCTGCACTGAACTCTGACTGATATGACCAGTCTCTAACTTAATTCAGAGAGAGAAGATGTGAAAGAGGGGATCCTGGCCCATCCTGTCTGCTCCCTGGGCAAAAAAAAGAATTCTATTCCTGGTTTAGTTAGTTGTGCTGGGGTAGCATTAGAGCAACCACGGTGAGGAGTGAGCCGAGACCTTCTGAGAGGGAATCCAGTCAAGGAGGCACTGATTGGCTGGCCCACTGTAGAGTCTGAGATGGGAGGAGGCTTCAGAGTTCAAGTCCAGCAGGGCCAGGAGACGGGTCTGGAGATCCCAGCTTGAGCCAGACTGTGCAGGGCATCTCAAGTCTCATGAAGAAACTTAGACCAATCCTAAGAACAGAGGAAGCTGGCGAAAGGTTTAAAATACCTGGAATCCATTTAAGGGTCTTGATGTTAGAAAAAAAATCTTCCTGGCTGCAGTTTGGAAATGGCCTCCAGGAGCAAGAACACAGTCAGGGGGGCACGTTAGAGGCTGCTGCAGCTGCCCACGGGGCCAGCGGTCAGGTAGCCTAGATTCAGGGAGCAGCAGTGGAGAAGGGGAGAAGGGAAGGGATCTGAGAGATGTTTAGTAAGCATGCTCATCTGGAGAGAACTCTGTTTACCAAACATATTCGTGCTTCTTGATCTAAGTTTTGTGGGGCCTGAAGGTTTTAAAAATTTGAGGGCTCCTACTTTTAAGAAATAAGAATACAAAATGGGGTACCTGGGTGCCTCAGTCATTTAAGTGTCCAACTCTTGATTTTTTGGTGCAGGTCATGACCTCACTGTCCATGGGATCAAGCCCCACATCGGGCTCTGCTCTCACAGCTCAGAGACTGCTCGGGATTCTGTCTCTCCCTCTCTGTATCTTCCCCGCACTTGTGTTCTCTCTCTCTCTCTCTCTCTCTCTCTCTCTCTCTCTCTCTCTCTCAAAATAAATAAACCTTAAAATAAATACATAAATAAAAATAAAATAAGAATTCAAAATTACATATGAATGTGAATATTTATTTAGCTAAATTCCAAATATAGTAAAACTTTGGTGCGTACACATAATTCATTCTAGAAACATGCTTATAATCCAAAGCACTTGTATATCAGAGCGAATTTCAGGAACCTTTGGCTCAGTTGTGATCATGTGACGTTCAACATCACGTACTACTCGTATCGCAAGACGTTGTTCATTTAGCAAGTTAAAATTTATCAGAAACGTTTGCTCGTCTTGTGGAACACTACTCACAGAACAAGTTACTCGCTATCCCAGGTTTTACCGTACTGAAAAGCTGCCACTGTTACAAACATCACACAATCCAAGAGTCGCCTAATACATCTGACAGTACTTTTTTCTCCCTCTCCTCTCCGTACACATGTTTTTGGTGACGTTATTTTCTACAGAGAGAATCAAAAGAATCCAGCGTGTCCCCTAGCATGGCCATCCTCCACAGTCCACACACGTCTTGTGCTGAGAGCCATAGGACGGGTTCATGTTGAGAGGCAGTCTCCAGCTCTGTCCCTTCCCTCGCGGTGCCCCATGAGTGACAATGTGGGATATGCGTGACATGGGAGACTTCCCGGAAGTCCTTCTTTCACAAAGAGCGCCAACAAGAGCTTGACTATATACACCCAAGCTCCTGGGAGCCATCTAACTGAAACTCAAACCAAATATTTTTCCAAATTAACTGCCCCTAAGCCGGATCCCAAATATTCGAGGGCCACCATGTCACCTGACGCAAAGAAAATGTGACCGAGAGGATGTCAGAGTCATGGTGCAAAGAGTTCGTTAGTCTTAACTCGCTGCAGGTAAATATTTTACTTTTGACCTGCCTCTGCACAAATGAAAAAGGATCCGTTGCAAGACCATGTAAGAGTACTGAGGAAGATTTAAAAATTAGAAATAACTTGTTAGGAACAATAGCTGACGGAACGAAGAAAGGCGCTCGTTTGTGTAGCCAAGCGGGAAAAAAAGCAGATGAAGGCCAGACAAATCAAAAAGGAAATTTAAAGGAAGACCAGAATTTGAACAGCCTTCTTAGTTGCTCAGGTACATCTTTGTGCAAATTAGGAAAAGCTGCCCCTTCCTCATGATATTTTTTTTTTTTTTTTTTTTTTAATAATTTTTTTTCAACGTTTTTTATTTATTTTTGGGACAGAGAGAGACAGAGCATGAACGGGGGAGGGGCAGAGAGAGAGGGAGACACAGAATTGGAAACTGGCTCCAGGCTCCGAGCCATCAGCCCAGAGCCTGACGCGGGGCTCGAACTCACGGACCGCGAGATCGTGACCTGGCTGAAGTCGGACGCTCAACCGACTGCGCCACCCAGGCGCCCCCCTCATGATATTTTTTTAAAGCGTATTTATTTATTTTGAGAGAGCACGAGCACGTGAGCATGGGAACGGCAGAGAGAGAGAGAGAGAGAGGGAGAGGGAGAGAGAGAATCCCAAGCAGGCTCCATGCTCTTAAGGCAGGGCCTGACGTGGGGCTCGATCATGACCTGATGGTGACCTGAGCCGATATCAAGAGTAAGACGCCCAACCAACTGAGTCGCCCAGACGCAACCCCCCCCCCCCACCATGACATTTTCAAGTATCAATTTCTGGAAAATTTGTTTTATGATTAAACAAAGCCAACCTGTGCTGTGAATGGGAATGGTCCGCCTATTGTGCAATGTCTAAATTGCACAATAATATATAGTAGCCCTAAATCTGAAGAACGGTTCTTTAGATGTATACTTTATTATATATTATATATTATATATTATGTATTATGTATTATATATTATATATTGTATATATTGTATATGTATATACATGTATATATATTATACAATGTTATCACAACATTAAGAAAACATTTCTTCTGAAAATACTTTTTACACATGATTTACACATGATTAGGACCGGTCTACATTTCTTAACGTGGCCTAAGATTACCATTCCAACATTGTCAGTTACTTTCAATTTTTACAAGTTCCTTTCTAATCTCCACCGCTATGCACATACGTGTTTAAAAATTATTATAATGGTAATCGGCATGCAATTTTCTACTCTGATTTTCTCGTTCACAATAACAAAATAACAGTTTTTATTGCTATACTGTCCTTAATGATTTTATTGCTAAACTGTCTTAATGGTTTATCATTTTCTACCCAGAAAATATATTATAATAAATTCAACCGTGCTTCTTTTATAATGTGAGGAACTTGAATCCATAGGTAATGATTGGTAAGATTCTACATATAAGAAAAAAGTTATATTGAAAACTTTTAGAGAAAGAACTTATTTAGGTAGTATAAACAGGTAATATAATAACTATCTTTCCAAAAAATCGTACCAAGCTGAGTAGTTGATTGGACCAGGGCTAAGGAAGAGCTGACTTTGTATCTGGGTAATTTTTTTCTAAAGATCATATTTCCCCATTTGTGCTTACACTGTAATGAACCATTTTAGGATTAAAAAACTCCAGAGGTACATCGCACATAAACATAGTGCCGTAGGATACACTGGGGAGAAGCAACGGGGTGTAGTGGAAAACATGTGGGTTTTGGAATCAAATGGACTTGGACCGCTGTGCTTTGAAATTTTATGTTCCACAAAAAGACCTGTACAAGAATGTTCATAACAGCTTTATTTATAACAGCTCAAACTGGAAACAGTCCAGGTACACATCAGTAGGAAAATGGATAAATAAACCGTGTCATCGTCACCCATGGAATCCTACTCAGCAATAACAGAATGAACAGAATACACATAAAAAACATGGGTGAATCTCAAAATTCCGCTCAGCGAAACAAGCCTTCTACGAGAGTACATACTTTATGATTCCATGGTATGAAGAGCCAGAACCAGCAAAGGTAACCCATGTGAGAAAAACCCACAGCACTGGTTGTTTCCAGAGGCTGAAATGGGAATTTACTCAGAAGAGATAACAAAGAACTTTCTGGGATGATGGGCATGTTCTGTAACTTAACAGAGCTTTGGACTGTGCACATGAAATCATGTCATGGTACCCTTAGGATTTGTGCACTTGGTTGTATGTAAAATGTCTCAAAGGGGAAAACAAAAAGAACTAAAACAAATAAATATTGAACTCGAGGGAATGATACACATCCCAAAGTATTTCAACTTACTTTGAAATTCATAAATACTGGGCGCCTGGGTGGCTCAGTCAGTTAAGCATCCGACTTGGGCTCAGGTCATGATCTTGAGATTCACAAGTTTGAGCCCTACATCAGGCTCTCTGCTGTCAGCTCTGAACCTGCTTCGGATCCTCTGTTTCCCTCTCTCTGCCCCTCTCCTGCTTGTGCGAGCATACACAGGCTCTCTCTGTCTCAAAAGCAAACATTTAAAAAAAAGAAATTCATGAAAACCAGGATGGATCGATGGATGGATAGAGGGATGGATATAGGAGTCCAAGAGCAAGCATGTTGTAAAATGTTGGCTAGAGGATCTAGGTTTTCCTGTGTTATTGCAAATTTTCATGATAAAACATTGCAAAGTACTTTTTGATCCTGGGCATGCTCATAAACTTCTCAAGTTCGATTTCTGCAAATGGGGGTCATAGTATTTACTTCACAAAGTTGTGATGTTAAAAAAAAAAACTCGCCACAGAAATAGGCCTGGAATATAGGAGACATTCACGTGCCTGGCAATGCTTCCGGCCTTGTCTCTGGTCCCCTCTTACCTATCCTGCCAATTTATCAGCCATGATATGTCTTTTAGGATTCCACAGCATGATCTACAAGCAGGGCGTCTAAAACGGTGTGTGGCATAATTATCGGGGTTATAAGGAACAAACTGTGTGCTGTCTGCTAAGATCTATTTCTTGGGGGTGGGGAACAGCTTTTAAGGATAGCAGTGGCTCCAACTCCATGGAAGAGGGACAGAAAGCCGATGGTGATACTTGCTCCAAAGATATTAACGGAAGTGAGAGAGGAAGGCCAGAGTGTTACAGGCAATCATCAAATGGGTTTTGATACATAAAAAGTAAACAGGTCTTCAGCTCACTAAAAGCTTCATTTGTGAGCACTCGCTTATTTCAGATATACTGATCAAGGATTTATACAGCATGGCTGGTATTGTGCCAGGACCTGGGGGGACAGAGACGGACGAGGGCACACCCAGACGTAGGTACGTGTTCTCTCGGAGTTTGCATTCGAACAGTGCTCGCATTGGTTGCATTTACAGGGATCAGCCTGCTAGCCAGCAAATATTTACTGAATATTCACTTGGAATACCATAATGAACGAAACATGCTCCATACTCTCGTAGAGCTTGCTATCTAGCAGAAAAGGCAAAGTTGATCAATCTACACCAAGAAATACATTATAAATTATAAATGTGCAAACTATGATGAAGAAATACAGGTTACTTCAGGAAACTCAGGCAGAAGAATATTCCCCTGTAGCCCAGGTGAAAGGAATCTCCTCCCTTTTCTCGGAGTTAAGAGAGTAAGGCGAGCACAGGACAGACCAGGATAGCCACGGCTCACATCAGGGCAACAACGGAATGAGGAACAGAATTAGTTCTACCAGGAGGCGAGGTAGTCAGTCACATTGTTTGCTCATTCCTTTTGGTTTCTTGTTGGATTATGCCTTAGGAATTCCAGTAGAGTTCGACCATAGAACGTAAAGCAAGAATTGCTTTTAACCAGACTTAAAGAATTCTAGAATTAAGTTTGTCTTCTCTCTGATCAAAGACTACAGCAAACACCCTGACACTTTCACGATGCCCACAAGCCGCTGGAGGAGACGCAGGGCCCAGGATCATTAAACAGGGCGATTACGCGATTGACCAAGTGCAAGAATATGTCCTCCCCTCCACCACTCCCCGCCAATTGAGGTCACTGGTTCTGAGCAGAAAAGGGAGAAGCAAGGGCACGCGGGTGGAGGCTCAGTCGGTTAAGTATCTGACTTTGGCTCAGGTCATGATCTCACAGCTGCTGAGTTTGAGCCCCGCCTCGGGCTCTGTGCTGACAGCTTGGAGCCTGGAGCTTGCTTCGGACTCTGTGTCTCCCTCTCTCTCTGCTCCTCTCCCATTCATGCTGCGTCTCTCTCTCTTTCTCAAAAATAAATAAACATTAAAAATTTTTTTTAAAGGTAGAAGCAAAGAGAATATGGACAGCTGATGAGAGATGCATGTGTGTCGCAGATAAAAAGTACAGCTCTTACCATGATAACACCTTCTGGGAACAAATTAAAACTAAAGCATCATCGCACTACGCATCCTTCGGTGGGGACAAGCTGATCCGGGGGTATATTCACCTCTGAACCAGGAGGGGGCTGGGGGATATCTGGAGAGCTTCAGCAGGGTCAGCATACATATGACAGGTGCACGGTAAATACTAGTCGAGTTCCTACAGGTTTGTTTCCATTCGCTATGTGATTCCTGGACAGATGAGACAAATATAAAGCGATCTGGTGACGAGCGAAGGAAAGGTACACATGATAAGTTACTTCACAGTTGTGTTATGATCCAGCCGAGGCGTCGAAAGTGAGTCCAGAGTGGTTCAGCTTCTGCCGACAGCACAGATCAGCCTCTCCGTCCAGGGAAGTGACTAGGTCAAAAGGGCATGTTTCACGGCGTCTTCTTAAAATCAAGAAAGGCTGATGAGGGAAGGAAGCCAAGAAAGTCAGAGAAGGAAAGGCTGGGAAATTCGGATGTAGGAGTACATTAGGCTGCCTGGCTTTGCAGTCTCAGCCCCGCCACTAAAGTAGCTGTGACACTTGAGGCAACTTTCTCAGCGTCCATTGCCTCTTCTGTAACACGGGTACCTGCCTCACAAGTTGTTGTTGTTGTTGTTGTTGTTGTCGTTTCTCAAAAGAATCATCTCCAAAGAAAAGAATCATCTGAGTTAATACCCTCGGCACAATTGCTGGCACATAGTACGTGCTCCGTAAATTTTCGTTTTCACGCCTAATGATTTTCTAAAACGATCCCAATTTCCTAAGATTTTTCGCGAAACACGACTTGCGGAAACATACAGCCGAAGGTAAAACATCACAACTCTGTAAGACCTTTTTACCTAAATAATATTCACCAATGGGGGGCAAAATCTTCTTCTCACTCCCTGATTTTGTTTCCGAGTCTATGGCCACCACACTCACACAATGGGTCATCGGTCTGACGTCTCTGAATTGGAAACACCCTCCTCCCACAAGCAGGCAATCACACAACCTGACGAAGACTGGGGTTGGGGGGGGGCGGTTGGTTCCTCTCATAAAGACAATTATGCATAAATAAACTGGATTACTTTGCGATCATCCCAGGGTATAAAAAGTCGAAAGAATCTATGCCGTATGAGTTCATGCACGCTTGGTCTCGGGCCTGGATCCGTCTGACGGGCCTTGTGGAGGAAGAGTGCATACCACACTCACCTAGAGCAAAATCAGGCCGAAACAGCAAAGCTGTCTTATGCTTTGTTTAAATGGTGAGTATCACGACTCTTGGAGTAACAGCCTTGCTGAAAAACTGCCACACTTTTCCTTCTGGTATGTCTTTGCATAAATTGTCCCCCTCTCTGCAAGATTAAGTGATACCATCTGTGAACATTCTGGGCCGTCCCTCTCAGCTTCCCTTTAAATCTGCAGGTTTCTCTTCTCTGCCTCTTTTCAAAGGTGCGGGGCATACAAGAGCTCCCCCCCCCCACCCCAGCTTGCGGCCAAACCCTGAGCGCCCCGGCCTTTTAACCCCTTGCTTCCAACTCCGCATCTGAAGGCAAAAACAATCCTCGGAGACACGGCCCTCCCACTGCCTCTGATAGGCTGCTTGCAAATAGCAACAGCCTGTGTCACCGAAAAGGGCAAAGCCTTCGGAAATAGAAACAAAGTTGGTTACAAATCACATTGGCTTTGCCCGAAGTTTTTTTTTTTTTTTCCACCCTTCTTTAAGCATGCTACCATGGGGACAGTGACCGCCGCTGTCACGGGGGGCAGCCGGGGTGGTTCGGGGCCGCGGGAGCTGCTGTAACTTCTCCGCGACCATGGTACCTGTTGAAAACAGAGAGGGCCCCGCTCTGCTGAACCCGAAGGGGAGAGCGGCCGAGACAGACGGCAGCGGCGCGGCCAGCGGCAGCCGGCATCCTCCCGGGGCCAGAGGTAAAGTGAGGCACCGACCGGCTGGAGGAGCAAGCTGTGCTCGGGTCTCGCGCGCGCGCGCGCGCGCGCGTGTGTGTGTGTGTGTGTGTGCGCGCGCGCGTGTGTGTGTACACGTGAGCGTGCACGGTGCGTGGAGACAAGGGAACGGGATCCGGTGGGAGGAGGAGAGGCAAGGAGCTGTAACGTGGAGATTGAAGTCCCACTGCTGGCACGATGGGTCCGTGGACTGCGTTGACATAATGTGTAACTCTTTTTCATTTGGGGAAGAGTGACTGGCAAGGGAGTCGCATGTGTAAACACACACACACACACACACACACACACACACGCGCGCGCGCGCGCACACACACTTTTTCATTGATTGCCACAAATGGGCAATCTGTAACGAGGGAACATGGAGAACCACCATGTTTTAAGTCAGTATTTTAAGTAGGCTCCGGAAAATTGTTAGTTACGTAATCAATGAACACCAACTTTCTTTTTTAACTTCCCAGCGTCTAGTTGGTAATGCATTTGAGCATTTGAGCCTTAGGGAAGCCTCAAACCTGTGCTCCGTTTGCTCCTGCCTAACTGTCAAACTGGCCTTTCAAACTGAGGGTCCTTGAATCCTTTTTCCTTCTGGAGGCGAAACTGGAAAAAGTTTTAATTCATTCCAGTTATCTTTGCTACAGCAAATGCTTTCCTTCACTTCCACATTTACAGTTCCCACAAACGCACTGCAAGCTCTTGGCTAGCCTTTCCTACTCTGTTAGTTGGTTCCCAAAGGAATGGAAACTAATCGTAATAGGAAATTAAATCGAACACAGATAATTGTCTCTCTGAAGCTTTGCTCAGCTCTGTGCCCCTTCACCATGCCTACCATAGATTCCCAGGCCACTTATTGGAACGGCCAATGTGAAAATGGCCAGTTTTCATGAACAATCCAGAACACTAACTGATTCAAAAGGCATGTGCCTCTCACCTTGCAGTGGATCTATCAAATCACGTTTGCCTCATGGGTCTGTCTGATCTTGGACTTGAATCCACGACCCCTCTGACGGAGGCATGGATTGGCTCTTCCACAATGAGAGGCTGTCATTCTTCTCTGCCCTGTTCCCCCTTCAGCTTCCTCCTACTTCCCCACTTCTGGTCAAGAATGAGTACCTGAGGTCATCCTTCAGGACGGCCTCTCCCTCGATTAAGCAGAACTACCCCTTTCTCCAAGGGTGCTGTCTGGCTCCTACGTCTCCAAGCAGGCCAGGGAAGCTTGTATTTGAGGGTAAAGGAAAGAGTTGCAATGTTCTCTCCGAGTTCCTGAAAGACTGAACCGCCGAGCTTGCTCAGGTGGCCATGTCAACAAAAGGGTTCGCTAAACAGCCCGTGAGAACGTCACAAAGAGGATGAAAAGAAACTTTGTCCCGAAGGGGCCTCCATGGCAACAATGAAAAATATGGACTATTTAATTCTGATATGGCTTTGAAAGCACCATGTACTCTTAATAGGTTAAATTGCGCAAGGTCACGGTCATCCTGAAGGAAGGTCACAGGTGTTAGTGTTCGGAAAGGCACAAGATTCAACCGACAATGCAACTGTGTTCCAAAGAAATGATAAAATGAATAAACACGGTAAATTATTTTTTAACTTAATTGTAAATGAACCTTTATTACGTAGAAAAGAAAGGAAGCCTAAACGTCTCCCCCAAATCCTAAATGAATAAAGCTTTGATTTGTGCTAGAGTTTATATTTAGATGGATACAAACATTTTAGGATTATTAGTACAAATTTTCGTTACGTTGTCTCAGACGCGTCGTGGTATCCAAGGCAATTATGTGTATGGACTTGTACCTACGGAAGGCATAGTGCAGGCTCGCTGTACGATTTGGGATTATACTGTAGTCTGTTTTCATGAAAATGTTGAGGTTTTAATGAAATGATGTGTGTCGAATCGTTCTTTTGACCTCTTTGTACATTCCCGTAGTTTCATCCAGGAAATCCAGAGTATTTACATATGCTCAATAATTACCATCCTAGTCCTGCATTTGAAGATACAAGTTTTTCTGTATTCCTAGATGGGGAAATTAAAGCACAAAGACGAATGAGTCATACAACCCAGGACAAAGTAATTAGATCATGTGAGATACTGAGAAACAAATCCACACAAAAATTTCCAGACTCCATGTTAGCGCCTCCTAACGCTCTCACGCCCAATAAAAGTGTTGGCAGATCTCACCCGGCCACCTCCTCTGAAACTGGAAAGAAGTCTTTGTTCCAGTGACTACAAGCTAACGAACTTAAGTCCATTTTCAATCAGTTACGACATAAAGCGTGCATGTTTTTAGTAATTTTTTTTTAGTATTCACGGGCATGTTATAACTGACCTTATAGGCAGCGTTAAGCTCAATTCGTAATCCTGGTGCCTAGAGCCGACCGCTGTGTGGGTGATATTAGAAAAGCACAATGCCACAACATCTCACACAAGTGAGAGAAGGTGTGTGGTTGGCCCAGGTTCTCGCAGGGCTGGTGCAAAACTCACCCTGAGGTCTCTGGCCTGGGGGGCTGGATGCCTGTTCCTCTGTCTCAGCAGATGGGTCTTCCAGACTCTTCCAATTTCATGTTTCTTTTTTTTTTTTTTAATGTTTATTTGTTTTTGAAGGGGGGAGAGAGAGAGAGACAGAGCATGAGTGGCGAAGCAGAGAGAGAGGGAGACACAGAATCCGAAGCAGGTGCCAGGCTCCGATCTGTCAGCACAGAGCCCGATGCGGGACTCGAGCTCACAAGCTGTGAGATCATGACCTGAGCCGAAGTCTGACACTTAAGCAACTGAGCCAGCCAGGCGCCTCTCCAATTTCATGTTTCAGATCAGGCTAAGAGGAGTTTCCTTGAGGCCCTTTTTACCCCACCAGCACCTGCCCAAAGGATCAGAGACCGAGAACAATATTCACTGTATGAGTGCAAGTTCTCAAGCAATGGAGCCCCGGCTGCCCGATGCACTGGAACCCAGATCAGTATAACTGGCTGGACTCACTGGCCCAGTTGAAGGGGCTGGGCTTCGTCCCCCCTGAGACCCTTCTAAATCCAAAATGCCGCAGGCTGAGATTTAAGAAATGTACACTTGGGCTAATCAGATGAGTATCCAAAGGCAGTTGTTTTCAAACTTGTTTAAAGCTGTGAAACTCCTTCCGACAAAGGAAAAGCTGAAGTAGGTGGTCAGTATGTAAGAGAGGTAATCATGGCACCTCTTTAGTGGAAAGGGGGGTGAAGAAAAGGAAGAGCCTGAGGCAGGCTGCTCCCTGATCCCTACATCTCCTGTAGTCCTGAGCTGGGTCCTGGGTGGGACCACATTAGCAAACCACAGGTCTGTCACTACTCTGGTTATGCAGGCGATGTTTTTGAGGGTGGGGCATTTTTACTACATTCCTTACTGAGTCTTGGGTTCCCAGGGTTAGCCTGAACCAGGCCCCCTTGAACTCAGTCAGGCCCAGCTCTCTCAGGCTTCCTTGGGCAGCCCGATGGAGAGTCTACCTGTAAGAGAGTTGAGCAGACTTTAGAAGGAACCTTGTCCCCAGGGAAGAGCAAGTCAGGCCAATCAACTCTACCTCTTTTTTTTTTTTTAATTTTTTTTTCAACGTTTATTTATTTTTGTGACAGAGAGAGACAGAGCATGAATGGGGGAGGGGCAGAGAGAGAGGGAGACACAGAATCGGAAACAGGCTCCAGGCTCTGAGCCATCAGCCCAGAGCCCGACGCGGGGCTCGAACTCACGGACCGCGAGATCGTGACCTGGCTGAAGTCGGACGCTTAACCGACTGCGCCACCCAGGCGCCCCCTCAATGCTACCTCTTAACAGAGCCTTGGTTGTGAGAAGAGCAAGTCTAACAGCAAACCAGTCATTTGGGGAAGACCCAGGTCTTAGCCATTAGCATTTTCCCAGGCTTTCCCTACATTAAAAAGTGGCAAAACCTGTGACACAGATTATTGTGCTTTAACCACACAGGCATTTAACAAATTGATGACTGATAACGATAAAAAAAACTATTCTATACAGCTGGATATTGCCAAGGAAATGGCAGGATTGATAGACATGTGAATCTCTGAGAGACTGTCGACTCTTTTGTCTGGAAATAAGAACAGATTTAAAGATGATTATCTCCCTTTTCACTTCGGTCAGCTTATCTCTATGACTGTACGTTTAACCTCACTTGGAAATCACGTCAAAAGCCTCAGTTTGAGGCTCCTTGTGACTGTGAGGGCCGGGCAAATGGCTTCTCTGAGATCTAGGGAGAGAGAAGGCTCTGAGCCAACATGGCAGAAGCTGTTTCACCACAGACTCCCGGTAGTGTTGGGCTCACACAGCCAGGGCTCTTGTTTCCCTTTGAAATGGCTGTGCCCTAGAGAGGGCAGAGAGGTTGCTGCTTCCACAGGCTGCCACCACAGCTGCGGACATGCACTGGAGGGAGCCTGCAGGAGGCAGGGCCTGGCAGACATGGATGAAGCCTTCAAGCGCTGTGACTGACCCGGAGGACTGAAATCAGTCAGCAGACACATTGTGCCTGAGCTGGTTTTACAGCTAATGCCTCCTCTGATGGGTCAGTGCCCCATCCCCGTCGTGAAATATTTGTAATATCACCCATAGTCTGGTCAGATTGCTCGCAGGAGCTGAGGCCTCTGAGATCCCAGGAGCAGGCCTAGTGGTAGTCCTTAACTTCTACTGTTTGTGAGTTTTCAAGGGGGTACTTTTTGCTGGGCTAAATCTTATGTTAGCGGGTAAAAAAAACCAGACAGACAAACAAACGAAAACAAAACCAAAAACACCTCAAAAGAAACCCACCCGGTAGCTGCCCCAGGAAGACTCCAATTTAAATGTGTAAATCCAAGGGGAGTCAGCCAATCTGAAAAAGCAATGTTTAATTGCCGTAGATAGGTGGGACTGTCTTCTCGTTCAATAATAGTTGTTGAGTCTGGTCTTGTAGGTAGCGTTTTCTCAGTAGTAGGAACCAAGTAACAATTAGCCTCAGGGTTTAAAAAGTTCTGAGAGCTCCCAGTTGCCCCCCGCCCCCTGTTAGTGTGCAATTAGTTTCTGCTTCTCAGCAAAACACCTACTGACTCAGACTGTGAGCCAGAACTCGTTGTAGAAGATTCTTAAATTGAGCAGAGTTGGGTTCCCTAGTTCAATGGTTTCCTCGGGCACAGTCTTCCCCAAGATGATGAGTTATTGAATAAAATAGAGAATAAAAGCCATGTAAAAAGATACCAAGATACGGTGAGAAAGGGGAGGGAAGGTTAGAATGGGCTTCATTTCAAGGGGCTGTTTGACCAAATACCAAATAAGGATAATTTCTCATCCCGTCTTCCCTCAGAAGGTACCTAATCTCCGTTAAAGGCAAAGGACTTGAAATCACCCCAGATAGTTCCCAGCTGAAACCTAGTCAGCTATATAACCTTTACAGTAAATCATAAAATCATACATGTTCTTTAAAATTTAATTTTGTTTTCTTTCGGCTCATTGGTACCGTTTTACTTCCTATGTCACAGCACTGCTAATCCCATAGGATCCTAAAAATTAATTAATTAAAAATTTTAAAAAAGAAAACCAAAACCCCCCCCCCACACACACACACAACACAGCACACTCATTTATACATTTGCTAAATGGCTATACTTCAGTGATATTCTAATTTTTCTATACAATTGAGGTATAGGAGTAATAATAAAACTAAAATAATATATTACATCCTTTTAATTTCAGTAGGTTTCATTCTTTTCGAACAATCCCTTACTTTATATTGTTCTGCCAAAATACCAGGGAGAAAAATGCAGTCCTTTGTTTGACTTACAGGAGTATTTTTTTCCTTGAGTAAATCAAGTGTAATTCACCTTTAAGCTGTTAAATTGTGCTCCCCTTGGAAGTAATTGTTTCTCCGGAACACTCATGACTCAGGTCTGCCTGGCACAGTTAGGCAGACTCTGGGGCTGTTGGTTATGTCCATATAATTTTCTCCAAAATTTGTTCTACATGCACCTGCTTCCATACTTTGTGGAAGTTGGTGCTGGGAGCAATGTGCAATGTTAATTTAGAAACCAGCCTGAAATGGCATCTCAGCCTCAGAGGTGCAAGGTTTTTTTTTTTTTAATGTTTATTTATTTTTGAGACAGGTGGGGGAGGAGAAGAGAGAGGGAGACAAGATCTGAAGTGGTCTCCATGCTGAAAGCAGACAGCAGACAGCCTGATGAGGGGCTCGAACTCACGAACTGGAGATCATGACCCGAGCTGAAGTTAGAGGCTTAACTGACTGAGCCACCCAGGTGCCCCAGCAAGACTTTTAAGAACAGAGAAATAAATTGTGATTAAGATCAGTTTGTGGTGAGAGAGCATTCCCAAGCTAATAAAATGTTTCAATTCCATTGGGAAACAAGATTGTTGAAACCCCAGGCAAACTCACGGGAAGAATTTTTCATGGTATAAACCCAATTATGTAGGTACTACCAAAAACAAAGGAATTCAAGAATTTATGAAAAGGCATAATTGTTATGCTGGAAACAAAGTATCATTTTACTTCCTTTGCTTTCAGTAAGAGAGACTGTTTCAAAGGTTTATTTCCATGTCATGGAGATTTTACCCCACTGATCCAGACGACACAAATTTCTGTTGAATGATTATTGTGGGTCAAATGTTTCTGTTACTATTATTCCTTCTTATCTTTACAATAACGCAATGAGGTAATACTATCCCCAGTTCACAGATAAGGAAACTGAGGCCAGGAGAACCAAATGCTTACTACCATGCCCAACACATTCTTCTGCCTTATTAATTCTCCTAACAACTTTATGAAGTAGGTAATATTATTATCTCTATCTTAGGAATGAGGACACAGAGGAACAGAAAGGTTAAGGGACATGTCACAATCTAGCTGGTAACTAATCAGGCACTCTGATTCCTGACTGTACCTCCACCTTAAGCCCGGGTACCTCCTGGAGAGAACCAAAGGGACTCACTCCAGGTAGCATGGATAATATCAGAGTGTCAGTATCCTATGATCCAATCCACGGTTTTACCCACTTGACCCGTAATACCATCCAGCACCAATGTCTCTACTCCCTGCTCTGTTCTGTTTTCTGATCTTTGATTTGGGGTACCTGTTAAACTCGTTTCAGAACTTTATTGCATTCGATTTTAGCTAGCTCCCTGATTTTCCATGCAACACGTCTTTTGCTATAAGGTTATAAGCTCCTGGATAAAATACACATTCTTGTACATTTGTCAGAGCTCTGAGAGGATCGTAAGCACTGTGGGCTTGGAAAATACTGTTCGTAAGAGGTAGGAGCTATGCCTTTTCCATCAGGGATCGCGTGCACGTGGGACAAGCACCACCATCTTGAGCTACCAAATCCAGATGCAACCTGGGAAATCTCTCAACACAGTGCTCATAAAGACCATCCTGCTGACTGCACTGTTCATCCAGATGAGCATGTTACCATCTGTGCCCAACATGGTGCTGGCGCATAGTACATGCTGAGCTGTTAAATGAGCAAATGAATTAAGCATTTGTTCCGCTAAACTAAAGAACATGGGAATTCAGCAGTACATATTGAGCACTTACTCCATGCTGGATACTTCAGAGTGCAAAGCAATATGTAGGACATTATCCGTGTCTGTAGATTTTACCAGATTTTACCAGAATCGAAATAATTATAAGATGATCGTTTAGCAAACGTGCTACAGCCGGGTCCAGGGTGACTAAGAGACATGCATGCAATGCCGATACATATTACCAACTGGTGGAGAGAGACACGAGTTCAGGAAACCCAGGATGGAGGAGGTGGCCGGGGATATAATGCCATACTAATGCCCCTGGGGCAGCTCAGCCAGGTTTTGATGGATTCTGGAAGATAGTAGAGTGAAGCTGAGTCAAGAAGGTATAACTGAGGTCAGGGCATTTACAGAGAGCATTATAAGCAGAGAAAACAGCTTGCGTACAAATTTTGAGAAGACAAAATGGCACATTCAGGGACCTCCAGCTATTTCTGTGTGACGAGAGCACAGAGTTCAAAGAAGGGTGGAGGGCAGAGGACGACAAAGAAATCTGAAGATGTAAGCAGGGACCATATCACAAAACCTTTGTGTGCTAAGTATCATGAGAGGAAGCATTCTTAGGAAGAGACCATATCAGTTTAGCGAAACCAAGCAAGTTTCTGAAAATGATGGTAGTGGGGACAGAATTAGAGAGTTCTAGAAAACCTTATCTGCATGTCAAAGTCCTCCAGCTTCATGGGGCCACCATTATTTTAATATTTAAATAAACACAGTTCCAGCCCCCATGAGGCTAAGTCCACATGTTTTCTTACTCGCCGCCCTCGCTGTGCACACACAGAATACCTGAGGAGCCTTGCTGTTCTTCTGATCAACTTCCTGTCTCCACTGGATTCTTAACCTTCACTTCCTACAATTAGTCTTTTTCTCTTATCTTTGCTTTGATCCATGCGCAGATCATGGCCCTTTTTCCTTCACATTCTCAAATCCCATTCATATAAGCTCTTTGTGGATCATTACTACGATTTGTAGACAGCTATCATCCAAATAAATGTTTGGTGAGCCCATTTTTAAAATTATCCTGTCAAATCTACCATAGGGAATTTCTTGTAAACCAACTTTCCTAAAATCTGTAGGCCTGTGGCCCTTTTGTTCCCTTATCCCCGTCCTCTCCCCCACAACTTGATAACCTGTCTGGACCTTTTCTTCCATTTCTCCATTTTTCTTCAATTTCTTCCATTTCTGGGCATTCTTGGCCAGTCTTTCTTGAATTCTCTCTGTCATACACACACACACACACATCCACACACAGGTCAAAATTCTTCCCTTATGTTATATAAAACATCTCGGCGTTTTTTTTTTTCCTCTCTCTCTCTTTCCCATAGTCCACTTGTATATTATCAACTTGCCCCATACACTTCTCCGTTAACATCCAGATGACCATGCAGGTATTTATTTTTAGTAAATAAAGTGCATTTCCTAAGAGCTTTACATCCACAGCCTTTACAATATTATTTGTTCTCTTCCCATTGTATTTTCCCAATTTAAAATGTTTAAATGCACTACGGATGATTCCCAGTCATTTTCAAGTATGTAGACCCCTTTAACAACTCCTTAAACAACTCTAGATCCTCACATAATAGTTTCTGCCATCTTATATTTATTGATTAGAAAATATAGACTGACAGGGGGCGCCTGGGTGGCGCAGTCGGTTAAGCTTCTAACTTCAGCTCAGGTCCTGATCTCACGGTCTGTGAGTTCAAGCCCCCTGTTGGGCTCTGTGCTGACAGCTCAGAGCCTGGAGCCTGCTTCTGATTCTGTGTCTGCCCCTCCCCTGCCCAGGCTGTCTCTGTCTCAAAAATAAATAAAAACATTTAAAAATTTTTTGAAAAGAGAAAACATAGACTGAAGGAACGCTACTGTGCCATCACCGGAACTTGAACTTTTTTATAATTTTTCCATCACATCTGCATACTGTAATCTTCGAGTACAGATACACGTGTTACTATGTTTTCCAACGTTCACTAATTAAAGATTTTGTGAATTCTCACATGTCCATAGCTCACTCGCACTCGCACACACTGAGAATCTCCGTGGTGGAGTCCTCAGACGTCTCCAGGTGATGTGGCTGCTGGTTTGTTCTCCAGATCACACCCCCTTAACTGTCTGTTGAAAATATCCATAAAAACATGGAAAGAGATGTAAAGTCACAAAAGCATAAAAGCCAGAGATATTCATCGGTGGGTTAGCATTTAACCCAAAGTTAGGTACAAACATGGGCCTGATGTATAAAAGGCAGTAACATTTTAGCTTTGCACAAACTCCCACTGCACATCCCTAATGGAGAGGATTTTCGGGAGCCACATATAGGGAAGACATCGCCACAGACCCCTGGGGCCACTCTGGCAGAGGGTCGAAGCTTTGCCGCACGGTCCGATCTTCCCAGGCATCCTGTTGCTGTTACTTCTCTTTCTCTCTCAGGGGCTACAGTTTCCAAGATTTCAGCAACTCTGGGCAGATAGGAAAGACAGCGGCTCACCGAGTTCTGGAACATGAGATCAGTGTTAAGAAGGGACAAAGCCTGGATGAGCCACTGGAATGGTGCCTTCCAGAAGTTGTAGCTTTGCCCGTACTGGCTTTCCAGACTGCTTTAAATCATGCAGGAATGGTATCTCTTCTTCCTAGTCAGGGGACCAAAACATGGAAGCAATACAAGTCCTTCCTCCGTCCAATGGCGTCCCACCAGAAAAATTACTTCCAGGCATCAGAAATTTGGCCAGTCGCTCTGCACACCAAGTGCTCCCCCCGGTCTCGCTAAGAGGAGTTCTCGACGGCAGCCGGGTGGCTAGAATAAGGTTTGTAAGACACTGAAAACCCGACAGCTGTTCCACCTCCCTTCTCATGTTCTGCCTTTCCTATCTGGGGAGCTAAAATATTCAGAGACTCGCATCTCAGGCTCCCTTGCAGCCAAGTCTGACCAGGGAACCCTCTGCTTCTGGCCAATGAGACACGATGGGAAGTCTTCAGCTAGGTCTGAAAATTAAACTGACAAAGACAGATTAAGAGGGAAAAAGTATCCACGTGAATTTAATGCGAGTTCTACGTGACACGGGAGCCCTCGGGAACTAAAGAGTAAGAAATGGTTAAACCTGAGTGTTGTTATGCTCTGTTTGATGAAGCGTGGACAGCCACGGAGCATCTGACAGGTCGTGTGTGAGGTAAGTGTTGTGAACTGGGGAGACTGGGCAAGGCCTGTTTGTTCGGATCCTTCGTGGTCTCTCTCTGTCTTCAGAGATAAGATTGTTCCCTTCCTGTGGGTGTGGGGAGGGCATCTCCCGTGTAAGGGTGTCACCTGCTTCAGGGGGCAAGGGCAGGGAGAAGGCCAGAGGGACCCTCCTGCTTCTGCCATTTTCTCAAACTCCTTCAGCTTAAAGCATTCAATAAGCCAAGGCACCACATTTCAGGGCTAGCGTATTCTGAAGCCCATCCTCTTCCAGGGTGCTTCTGGAAAGTTCCCTCCATGAACATGCCCAAGAAGGGCAAGCCTTCTTCCCCCGTCATTTGCCTTTGAATTTGGTTGCGAGAGAATCTTAAGCCTGGGGCTGTGGCGGCCTCTTTGCACCTATGGTGACAAACCAGGGGGCAAAAGCCAACCCTCTGAGGAGGCAGGAACAGAAGAATGGATAGAGTATGAATCCTTGGAGACACCAAACTCAGCTCGGTCTTCTCACCAATTAAACAGCGAATGCCACAATGTTTTAAAGCCTTGTTTTTTAGGTTTTGGTTTCCTACGGTCAAAAATATCCTAACTGATCTGGGGGCTGGATACAGAGAAAGCAACAAATCTGGCCACTGGCAAGTAGGTTCTAAATACAAAGGCGAAGGATGCATTTTAAGATTTCTTTTTATAGGAAACATACATACATTTTTGGAAAGCATCTGTTTTCTGTTCTCTATACATTTTGTAAGAGTAGACTCTGAAAAAAGAGATTAGGACAACGCCCGACGACGAGAACAAATCCAGGTGAAGACAGAGCTGAGGACACAGGTGCAGACAGGCCTGTGTGAACCTGTCCTGAGCGTGAGGACACTAACGCCGCCGGAGCAGAACTATATTCTGAGATCTGCGACGTAGGAGAGGCTATTCTAGGTGCACATAAGCAGGACAAGAAGACAGAGAGTGGGGACGCCTGGGTGGCTCAGTCTGTTAAGCATCCGACTTCGGCTCAGGTCATGATCTCATGGTTTGTAAGTTCGATCCCCACGAAGGGGTCTCTGCTCTCAGTGTTTTGGTCTCCCTCTCTGCCCCTCGCCGTTCCGTGCTCTCTTTCTGTCAAAAACAAATAAACATTAAAAAAAAAAAAAGATACAGGCGGGAAATGAGATGGATATGTATGAGTAACACATAATTATTACTAAACAAATAGGGGGAAAGCCAAAATACTAGAAGAAATCTTTCCTGAGTAGAAGAACGCAAGTAGAAGCAGAAACGCGTGGAAGAAACAAGTAGCCAGACTTATCCCGGCGGAAGTCTCACAGTGAAGGAGGGAAGGAAGGGCGGAAAGGCAAAAAAGCGAAAAGGAAAGAAAGAAAAGAATGGAAGTCCTGTGAATAATCAGGCAGAAAAAGAGAGTTAATAGGGCAAGATGAAGGGAAGGGCTAATAAGCCAGTGTAGGCAGCGTCCCCTCCAGGTACCTCCCTAGCCCAGGGAATTTGGAGAAGCCTGGTTTCCGGAAAGTGTGGCTGTATACGTACTGCTAAATCAAACCTGAGATTTGAAAAATGAAAAAGAAAGCAAAGTTCCTATCGCTTTTTGTTTTCGAAAGGCCACACGATAGCAGGTAGAGAGGGAGGCCACATTTCCTGTTGGGCTGAGTTTGATCTTATGCTAAGGGGGATTGGGAGGCGGGCAGGGGGACTAGATGCAGGCTAGTGCCCAGTATTTACCACCACCAGGGGCCCCACACGTGGTCTAGGGCCCAGAGGCAGCATCCGGGACCTTTGGCAGCTGGTGGAAACAGCACACCTCCACTCTCCAAGGGCCATACCCTCTGGGTCTGGGGGAGCTCTCTGGGCCAGCGCCCTTCCCCCACATGACAACCAGGAGTCTGTACTGAGCCCTCCTGGCAGGCCCTGTGTGGGTCCCTTGATGAGTTTTGTCCCTTGATGGTGACAGTCCTACTCTCAAGGCGCTCCCAATCTAAGGCGGGAGACGGGCGCAACTAAATATGATCCAGGGTGCTCTAAGGTCATGGACAGAAAGGCAAGAGAGAGGAGAGAGATTAACGCTAACCAGAGGGCGTCTGGGAAGGTTTTGTAGAGAAGGCGATATTCAAACTGTATCTTCAGAGATGACTCAGGTTTCCCCTAGACTCTGAAGTTAGGGGAGAGACATACCCTGAGGGGGAACAGCTGGAAGAGAAGCACAAGTCTGGGAAAGTGCATGGCATTTTCCAGAAACAGCAAGTAGTCCGGATGGGCTGGGAGGAACCGGTGTCTGGAGACTGTTGTGGGGGCTGAAAACCCGAGTCCCTGACGGGTGCTGCTAAACAGTGAGTCTGAACAGCCAGAGAACACGGGGCTCACGTTTCATATAGAATAAATATATGAATGATAACGAAACGGTTTACGGTGTCTCCGGTGGTGCTATATTAACAGGCTAAAAATAGTGCTGAAAGCTTTATAGAAATGCTAATGCTATGCTGTTCAAAGGCTAAGCATTTATGTAAATATAAAGTTGTAAATGCTAACCATTCCATAATACTGTGCCTTAATCTTAGTCTGCCGACAGAACCTTGGGGAGGAGAGGACCAAGGATCAGTGTTCTGGAGGGCTCTTATCATTCATTCATTTATTCCATCACTCAGCAAACATTTACTGAGTGTTTACCTTGCGCCAAAGACCACAGATGAGAATACAGACCTAAGGAAAGTAGAGTTCTTAGACGTTCGGTTTAACAGGTGGAGACAAATGGGTAAATAAGTGAGCACCTTGAAAGATGACAGGTGCACTAGAAACACATTCTTTGGGCGGCAGGAGCCCAGGGGTTGAGGGGTGAAGCTCGCAAAATAAGGCCGAGCAGCGTGGCCTTCCTGGGGGAGGTGGCGCTTGGGATGACTCTTGAAAGATGAGTTGGGATGGAAGATATTCAGGGAGGAGGAGTGGAGAAAGGGGAGACCACATCTGCAAGGCCATTTGGGGGCCACTGCCAGTTTTTCCCCCCGAGCAAAACGTGAGGTAGGGGGGTCTTTGAAACCTCAGAGGCATTCGCACCGGGGCACGCCGTCCAATTCCCTGGCTGCCTACCAGAGGAACCTGTGTGTGCACGTTTTGCCGTCTGTTGTAGGATTTAGTGAGCCGACGAGTGTTCATGGTGCGCCCATTATGTACCCAGGCTGGAACAGACATATGGGGCAAGAGAGGAAAGCAGAGAGCAGGGAGAAACGCAAATATTATGGAAAATTGTGTCGTGTGCGAGCCAGTGACAGCGTGGTTTCATGTGAGTCACCACAAGCGGCGGACAATGCAACTATTGTGGCCTCGCCTCGCCTGGGGAGGCTCCTGCCCTTTGTGCCCTCCGTGTGGGTCTCCGTGCACGTACGTGAGGCCCCGTGGCTGTGATGGCATCTTCCGCAAGTGCTTTTACTTCCTTACCTTGTAGCACAGGCGCCGTGGCTTCAACAGGGACGCTGCTGGACTTCTGGCGAAGCAGCAAGACAGAGAAGTAGGCATGACCCAGCAGCACTGCGGGTCCCAGGTGTGAGTCCGCGCGTGGTTGCCATTTCTGTGATGTCCACGAAAGGCTGGGAGTTCCCTGTGGCCCCTTTGGGGCCATTTCCTTGAATGTTAAGGAAAGGCCCCCCATTGAGCAAGGCCATGAGCAAATGGGATGGAAATGCTAAACGTCACCATGAACGTGAAGTGCAGGGTGTTTGACTTCAGGGCTGGGTGTTCTTTGAAAAGGTATTCATCAGAATTCCTCATCCTGCCCTCTCCTTCAGGACCGGCTGCTGCTTCTGGGTCCAGCGAGCTGCCCAAACTCTCTCATCTGTGTTTAGGCAGACCCCACCTGCCTGCGACGCACTCTTTCCTCCTGTTCATGGCCAGATTTCTTGAAAAAGTTATTTCTACCTTCTGGCATCCGTAGAATAATGTCTTGCTTTTATCATCATCATCAAAAAAAAAAAAAAAAGTCCACTTTTTATGTCTCTTCACTGTTTTTTTATGGTAAATTAGCACCAGGAAAATGTCCTGTCGTGGAAGTCCTGAGGTGTCACAGGGCTACAGTCTAGGGTGATTAGGGACTAACCTTCCACGGGCTCGATGGAATTCAAAATCCCAAATGGGCAGCTGGAGACTGTAAGGGAACTTCAGCAGTAACAAGGAACAGCACCAAGATGAGTGAAATTTGTTTTGGTCGGGATCCCTTAAAGCATATCTCAGGGAGGACAGGCCCCTCCAATGAAATACACACAGTTAAGCCCTTAGCTTAATTCTGTGACATATCACCCCTGTTGGTATGCCCCCTGTGTGGGAATAGGGTCATAGAATGTCCTCTGCACCCTTTAAGATTTTAAAGGCCAACTCCCTAGATAGACAGACAGAAAGATAGATATAGATAGATAGATAGATAGATAGATAGATAGATAGATAGATAATGTTGTGATATATAAAAAAATGTTTAAACTCAGGGCGCCTGGGTGGCCCAGTTGGTTGAGCGTCCAACTTCAGCTCAGGTCACGATCTCGTGGTTCACTAGTTCCAGCCCCATGTTGGGCTCTGTGCTGACAACTCAGAGCCCGGGGCCTCCTTCGGATTCTGTGTCTCCCTCTCGCTCTACCCCTCCACTGCTCATGCTCTGTCTCTCTCTCAAATTAATTAATTAATTAATTAATTAATTAATTAAAAAAAACTTTTACACTTGTAATTTTGTAAAAAGACTTGTTAGTAATTCATATGGAAATAATTTTATTGTAACCCTGAGGAATTCTACTCAGCGCTAGCTGCTGGGTATCTAGAGGGACCTTGACAAACTGGGATGGTTTCCAGACCCTTTGCACACATCCCAATTTGTCCGTGTCCCGTGAACGCTGACTAAAAGAATCAGCATATGAAGCTAAGTCCAGAAAGTGGACGAAGAAGCTGGATCTCTCTTCCGTCAGGAGCATTTCCCCCACAGTATAAGGAGCAGGCTTTGTGACTTGCCCACCTCAGACTCTGTCTGAAGTAACATGATAGAGCAGCAAAGGAAGGGAATCTGGTATGTCAAGAAGTCTTTCTTTTGGTAGGAAAACACTATCTCCCAGCTAACAAAGGGGGGAAACAAGAGGGGAAGGAGAGGGCGAAGTGGCAAGGGCAATCTTCTGCCACTCAAGCAGTTGCAGCATCTATTCTGCCACGTCCCTGACTCAGTATCCCCTCATTGCTGCCCTGTGTCACTCTAAATCCACTCCTGGGGTGCCTCCCTCAATCTGCCTTACAAGTGTTTCATTCTTCAATGTCGTTTATTTTTTTTAATATGAATAGCAGAGGCCAATTGCCAAAACATAATAAAAGCTAATCAGTATGTCAAAAGTAGATAAAATTGGGGGGCCTGGGTGGCTCACTCAGTCAAGCATCTGACTCTTGATTTCGGCTTAGGTTGTGATCTCACAGTTGGTGGGTTCAAGCCCTACACTGGGCTTCATGCTGACAGTGTGGAACTTGCTGGAGATTCTCTCTCTCTGTGTGTCCCTCCCCCACCTCAAAAAGAAATAAAATAAGAAACTTAAAAAATAATAGATAAAATGAACAGTGGGATGTAGAGATACGAAGTAATACAATATTCTTATCAAAATGTGAGAATTTGACCCGATTCTCCTTGTCATAGAGAAATATGTTGCTGAGGATTTCAAGATCACATGGGGGGGAAATATGTGGAAATTTAGCACATGAATGATCTTATAAGAGAGTACCTTTTTTGTTGTTGTTGATTTGTTTATTTATTCTGAGAGAAAGGGAAAAAGTGGGGCAAGAGCAGAGACAGAGGAGGAGGAGGAGGACAGCCTGATGTGGGGCTGGAACTCACAAACCATGAGATCATGAACTAAGCTGAAATTGAGAGTCAGATGCTTACCCAACTGAGTCACCCAGGAGCCACTATAAGAGACTACTTTAAAGCCATTTTGCACGTAAAAACTAAAACACTGCATAATAAATAATAGATAATAGAGATATCACCAGAATTTTGGGTTTCTTGGGGGCAACTATATAACTACATCTGGTTGTCCTTATTTCCCTCTGTGTGTGTGTGTGTGTGTGTGTGTGTGTGTGTGTGTGTGTGTGTGTACTTCCCACTACCTACAGAAATATCTTCCATGTACTGGTGCTAAATATTTGTTTTTTACTTAGCTGGATAAATTGCTAATTTAATTTCACTTTCATGGTTTATGTTCACTATGCTCATGAATTACTTTTATTGTGGGTTCTTGCACTTTTATTTGCTCCTCTATCTAAATGTTCAGTCCTTTTTAGATTTATTTTTTGAAGTCACCTATGTCCCAGGATCCTGGAGATGTAAAACACCTTGGGTATTTCTGGTGGGAAGAGACTCAGACCAACTTTATTTGACCTGCTTCACTTCCTAGAGCTGAACATCATTTTTAACTCCCCCACCACAATGACAGGCTTAAATAGCCCTTGCTCAGCCTGTGATAATTGTGTGCCCATGCACATTTCTAGTCTATTCTGTACACATCTCAGTTCTGTTCCTTCTCCAACTCCTTTGCTGTTGTCTGTCTTCTAGATGTCGGCATTCCCCAGGTCCCAGGACTACTCCTCCTTCTTCAGCTCTTCTCTTCACCTCCCTACCTGATTTCATTCATTCCCCTGCTTTTAAATCCCAAATAAATGCTGCTGAATCCCACGTACATATTTGTCCACAGGGTATTGAACATTATAAAATCACTCAACCAACAGGTCAAACCAGGAAGCCATCTTGGGCTCTGACCCACCTCTTCTCCTTCTAACTCCCAATTCACAAGCAAGTGTAGTTGTTATTACTTCCAAATTCACTTTTTTTATTTTAATTTTAGAGAGAGAGAGAGAGCACTTGTGAGCTGGGGAAGGGGACTAGAGGAAGAAAGAGAGAGAGAGAGAATCTTAAGCAGGCTCCACACTCAGTGCAGAGCCCGATGCAGGTCTCGATCCCATGACCCTGGGATCATGATCTGAGCCAAAATTACGAATTGGATGCTCAACCAACTGAACCACCCAGGCACCCTACCTCCAAATTGACTCTTGAATCTGTCTACGTGTCTCCAGGTCTACTCTGAACATCCAAGCTACTATCATCTCTTGTCAACTCTAAGGCAACACACTTTTCTCTGTTACCAGTCTTGCTTCTGGAAGAACTAGTCTGCACCCAGCAGCAAGAAACTTGGTGTCAGTCCCCCCATGCTATTCAGTGTGCATTGGCCCCATGATACTTGGAAAACAATAGAAGGTGTCACTGTGGGACACCTGGGTGGCTCAGTCGGTTGAGCGTCCGACTTCGATTCAGGTCATGATCTTGCAGTTTGTGAGTTCGAGCCCCGCATCAGGCTCGCTGCTGTCAGCCTGTCAGCACAGAGTCCATTTCAGATCCTCTGTCCCCCTCTATCTGCCCCTCCCCTGCTTACGTTCTCCCCCGAAATAAGTATTTAAAAAATAAATAAAAGGTGTCATTGTGACTTGCAGGGCTCTGTTTGAAGTGTGCCCTCTGTGGCTACCCCGATTTACTGGATCCTATTTACTTCTCCAAGCTGGGGTTGCACCCCACATATGATGTGCTAGCTGCCCAGCAGTTCCAGAATTTGCTTTCCTGTGTCATGCCTTTCAGTTGCAAACTACTGTTTCCTGTGCCTGCAGTGCTCTTCCCTGCGCTGCCCTCGGTTACTTTTTGTTTCGTTTTGTTCCTGTTTTGACAAACTACAGATATACACATATAATAAACACCCTCCTACCTACTTCTGAAAATTAATGCCTGTTAACATTTTGCTATTTTTCCTCAGTTGTTAACATTAAAATAACAAAACAAGACGAAGTCCCTTTTGTCCTTCTTCCCCCAAGTCCTATTCCCCTTCCTCCGTACTCACAGCAAGTAACGGATGTTGTTGGTTCCCTCCCCTGCATCCATTTCCTTCTTCCTTCTTTCTGATACAACCTTAACTTTGTTAAGGCATACGCGCGTGCGCATGTGTGAGCGCGCGCGCGCACACACACACACACACACACACCCCTCATATTTCAGCAAGAGCCAACTGTGGCCAGATGTGACCAAGGAGAAATGAGAGCAGGTTTCCTGGAGGTCGTGGTTCATTTTTCCCCAGGTTACACAAGGGGAATGGAGGTTTCTACCCTTTCTACTCTGCCTTGGAGGTTTGCCTTTAGAGAAAAACCTGCCATGGGGCCCGAGGAACTGGGCTGGCTGAATTTCTGATCCAACACCAAAGCAGGAACCAAACGGGGTTGCTCTTGTTTGTTCAGTCTTTATCATCTGTCATCTGCTTATCTTGCGTAGCTGTCTCCTGGCCACTGAAAAACAACAGTGGCACCACAAATAGAAGGAAATGACTTCCGAAATGTCCTCACCCCTCTCCTCCAAAGATGAAAGAAAAAGGATATTTCCATTTATATCTAATCATTTTTGTTAATATGTTACTTTACTATATTAATGTGCGTGTGTGTATACTCAGTGCTCCGAAAAGCTTACGCACACAAGCTTGAGTCTCCATTCAGACATAAAATGTTTAAACTAATGGTGCAGAACTGACCTCTCTGTCTCTCCTCTCTGCCTGTAGGTTGCGGCATGTTTACTCTCCTGTCGTCCGTCACTGCTGCTGTCAGTGGCCTCCTGGTGGGTTATGAACTTGGGCTCATCTCTGGAGCCCTTCTGCAGATAAGAACCTTATTAGCCCTAACCTGCCACGAGCAGGAGATGGTTGTGAGCTCCCTCCTCATGGGGGCCTTGCTCGCCTCTCTCACTGGAGGGGTCCTGATTGACAGATATGGACGAAGGGCTGCCATCATCTTGTCATCCTGCCTACTTGGACTCGGAAGCCTGGTGTTGATACTCAGTTCATCTTACACGGTCCTCATAGCGGGACGCGTTGCTCTAGGGGTTTCCATTTCACTCTCTTCAATTGCCACATGTGTTTACATCGCAGAGATTGCTCCCCAACACAGAAGAGGCCTGCTTGTGTCACTGAATGAGCTGATGATTGTCATCGGCATACTTTTTGCCTACATCTCAAATTATGCGTTTGCCAATGTTTCCCATGGCTGGAAGTACATGTTTGGCCTTGTCATTCCCTTGGGAATTTTGCAGGCCATTGCAATGTATTTTCTGCCTCCAAGTCCCCGGTTTCTGGTGATGAAAGGACACGAGGAAGCTGCTAGCAAGGTTCTCAGAAGGTTGAGAGCCGTCTCAGATACAACTGAGGAACTCACTGGGATCAAATCTTCCCTGAAAGATGAATATCAGTATAGTTTCTGGGATCTGTTTCGATCAAAGGACAACATGAGGACCCGGATAATGATAGGCCTAACATTGGTATTTTTTGTGCAAGTCACTGGTCAGCCAAACATATTATTCTATGCGTCAACTGTTTTGAAGTCCGTTGGCTTCCAAAGCAATGAGGCAGCGAGCCTCGCCTCCACTGGGGTTGGGGTCGTCAAGGTCATCAGCACCATCCCCGCCACTCTTCTTGTAGACCACGTTGGGAGCAAAACCTTCCTTTGTATCGGCTCCTCTGTGATGGCAGCTTCATTGATGACCATGGGCATCGTGAATCTCAACATCCCCATGAACTTCACCAATATCTGCAGAAGCCATAGCCCTGTCAACCAATCATTGGATGAGTCTGTGTTCTATGGGCCCGGAAACCTGTCAGCCAGTGATGACACTCTTAGAGAGCTCTATAAGGAGCTCACTGCCCGCAGCCAAAGCTCCCTAATGCCCATGAGAAATGACATGGATAAGAAAGGAGTGACACACTTACCAAATACTGGACTGAGCCAAGCTCAATACCAGATAGTCACAGATCCCGCGGACGTCCCAGCTTTCTTGAAATGGCTTTCCTTAGCCAGCTTGCTTGTTTATGTTGCTGCTTTTTCCATTGGTCTAGGACCAAGTAAGTATCCTATTTTTTTATTCCTTCCCTCTTTGCCCTTATGAATGCTAACTTGTTGCCTTTGGCCATCAGAACGTCTTATGGCTATGGTACCTTGCACATAAACCTACTAGACGTAAGATGGGGATAATACTGGCCACCTGACATTTCTACTCATGTGGAAAGTATGCTTGGCTCATACCTCTCTTGTGAGATGTGCAGGGCTGGTATTCAACAGAAGGATTAGTTTTCCATTATCTGTCGCAGGAGGATAATTTAATAGCAATTGATTGGGGATAAACCAGACCTCAAAAGATGAGTATTGTGCAAGAAATCTGTGTTTTATGAAAGCAGTTTACTGGAATAACATTTTCTCCCATATCATTCCTGAGTGTCTTCGTGAATGGAAGAAAAAAATCAAGCTTTTAGATTTTCTCAAAGACACACTGGTGGATGCATTCAGTGATAATGAAGAACAGGGAACGATGAGTTGGGAAGGCGGGTGGATTATTCCTGTAAGTACTGTATGTTTTATCACCAGAGTAACCTCCCTGAGCACTTTACTCATTAAGCAGGAGAATGGGAGTCAAGTTACTCCCATTCAATACAATATAAACAATTTACAGGGAGATAGCTACACGGTTGTTTTATTTTATATAGCTGGTCTACTCCAATGACAAAGTTCAAACACTTGAGCAAACTCTCTACGGTTTTCTAGAACAGGTTGTCGGTGGCAGTTCCTCGTCTTTTAGCCTCACACACAAAATCCAAACTTCTCTTTAGGGAAGTATAAGTCAACTCCTACAGCTCTCCCTCTCCCCCATTCTTTCCCTCTTTCCCTCTGGCTTTCTTCCTTCCTCTCTCCCACAAAGTTTTGCTGTTGTTGTTTACAAGGATCAGGAACCAAGCAGAGTTGCTCAGATAAAAGGAAATATTGGAGCTTAAGAACATGAGAAGACATTGGTTATGTTGAAGGAGAGGGAATCTCATGGACAGATTTAGGTTTCTGGTTCCGGGACCTGACAATGTTCCTAGAAAGAAAGTCACTTTAGGCCTTGCTCTGGTGATCTACTGTTAGGTCATTAACTATTCGTTCAGGTGATATGTATCAAGTGACTCATTTTTTAATAACAAACAACTATGCTAGATGTTGAGGAAATCGTAATGAACAAGACAGACACTGTCCCTGTCTTCAAGGAGATGATACTTGAATTAACGGAACTATATTCCCTGTGTCTGCTTCTTTCTGGTCAGCAACCAGCCGATTTGGCCTCCTTAATCTCAGTTAATTAGTACCTGGACTTGCACATGACTTATATGGCCTCTACAGCTGCTCTCTTTCCTCACTTTGCAGCCTACTCCCACATCTAACTGAGATCAGTCTCTAGATATTGATTCTTTCAAATTCCAGAGAAAGAGAAGGAATCTGATGGGCTCTGTCCTTTGCGACGCAGTCATAAGTGGTTGTTCAGGACACCTCTAGGCCACATGGTCCAAACCATGGACGACCAGAGCTGGCCCTTCATCTGGCACTGTGAGTTGATGGATTTCCTTCTAAGGGACTGTGCATGGGCAGATACGAGTCAATTCTACAATACCATCAGCCTCTGACCTCTCTGACTTGTTTCTGAACCCTGGCCCTCCTTGTTAAGACTTAGCAATGGCAAATATTATTAATGAACAGTTTCCTGAAAACAGGTTTCGACTATTATTTCAGGAATCAGGCATCTTGGGTGTGTATCTGTGGGACACTTATCTTAGTTAGTTTGGGTTGCTATAACAAAAGACCAAAGACTGGATGGCTTAGACAACAAACATTTATTTCTCATCGTCTGGCGGCTGGCGAGTCCAAGATCAAGGTGCTGGCAGACTTGGTTGTTGGTGAGAGCCCCCCTCCTGGTTTGTGATTGGCCATTACCTTCTTAGTGTGTCCTCACATGGCAGAGGGACAGAGAGAGAGACAGAAACAGAGACAGACAAGAGAGAGCTAGCTAGCTTTCTCATGGCTCCACCCTGATGACCCAGTTACCTCCTAAAGTCCCTACCTGCAAATGCTATCCCATTGGGAATTAGGATTTCAACATATGAATTTTATGGGGAACACAAACATGCATGCGGTGCAGACAATACTTACGTGGTTACTCTGATGCACAAAGCTAATGAAATTCGAGAGAGCATCTTACGCTTTTATTCCCAGAAGCTCCTTGAACTCCACCAGAAGGGCAACATATAAGTGTTGTCTCGTACCAAGGAACAACTCAAGCTCCTCTGTGAGCTTTTCCATATGAAGGTGTACAATAAGTTTTACTCATATGATAAACTTCAGGTGGTATTGTCTCGTTGATTTCCTTTGCCAGCGTCTTTTTTTCCTATACGTTCATCATATAACTAAAAATCTTCTTTACATCAATTTTCTTGACCCAGTCTTTTACAATATCAAGAATCAACTAAGAATCTAAGGAAAGGTGAGCAAAAAGGAAAGGATGCTTTTCTTGCTTTAAGTCAGAGAAACTTTCAGGTGAACAGAGGTGATGATATGGTACATATTATATCAGACATTGATCATAAACCTCCAGAACCCACATACTCATGGTATGAGCTCCTACTCCCTTTCTGTCTTTACTTTTTGGGTAACTTTGAAAACACGCAGCAAATTCTCCGTCACTAGCTTCCCATTTGATACATTATTGTATTAGAGCAAGAATTCCCCTTTTCAGCAAACTCCGTTTGATTTTGGAAGAAATTATTGGGAGCTGTTTGTTATTTACCCTTTAGGATTCTTGAAATAGTGTTCTCTACTCATTCTTTCAAAATACAATTTAGGCTGTAGATCCAACTCATACGTATTGACACCTATTAGGTCAAATACTGTGCTAGGAAGGTTTTACATACTTTGAAGTATTTCGTTTTACCTTCAGGACAAGCCTGTGAAGAAAGAATGGTCACCAAATTTTACAAATGACGGTACTGGGTCTCACAGAGGCCAACGAAGTGACTTGCTCAAATAATTGAAAAGACTCGTCTTCTGAAACTCAGTGTTAATCCTCGTCCCAGGCAAGAATAAGCAGGCCTCTGTTGGTCTCGAAAATAAATGTTAATTACTTTTAGTTCCGTCCTCCATGAGGACGCTGTAGAGGCAAGAATGAATGGAAATCGTGTGTCATTGCCCATCACATGAGGCTGTTTCAGTGCTCCACTCTGCATTTTATGCAAGATAGAGACAGTCCCTCTTTTTCAGAAGCTCTGCTGGGTAAGTGAGCATGTACATTTATGAGGCTGAGTTGCAGGATAAGAGAGAGGGAGGGTAATGATAAGAACACAGAAGTTTCTGATGTGTACTTACTTGAATGACTGAAGTTGACGAAGATAATGTTTACTGGTTGTTTGGTTAGATTTCAAGCCCGGCCCTAACAAAGACTGAAATAACAGTGAATTCAATAAGATAGGAGTTTCTTTCTCTCTCGCTTAGTGACTGGGCAGTTCTGGGTGCTGTGGAGGCCTCCACGGTCAGGTACCAGAAGCCCCTAGATGGTGTCCCCCAAACCTCCTTGTAGCTAGTACTGCCTTCTTGGTTCTCTGTCCATCATGCTGTCTCTTTAAAAAAATGAAGATGTGTTTTAAAATTTCATCACCCTTTTCTGATGGCTAATGGGCCCTTGGGAATCAGTGGAAGATGCAAAGTACAGTCAATTAGAGGGAGGCAGGGCATAGGAAGGCCTGGGTAAGGAGGGATCGTGAGCAGCTCTGTCGGGGAAGCAGGACCACTGTAAGTGATAGGGGACAAGGAACTTGTCACAAGGGTTGCCCCTCACACAGAGCCCCGGGGAAGAAAGGATGGCCTCAAAGCCACGACAAACTGGAATCCGCGAGAAGAAACTGGAGCCCACGTCTGTCTCCCACCACATCGACTCTGATGACTCTGGCCACCCGCAGAAAAGCAGGTGTCCTTCTCCGTAGAGCCCTGACAGCAGCAAGAGAGGCCAGAAGAGGAGACTGGGTGCCATTGGCTAGTCCTCACGACCAGCAGGGAAAGGCAGCCGGTCCCAGCCCTAGTGACGTCTAGGACCCAGCAGAGGCTCTGATGTGTCACTTTGGCCTTCCAAGCCTCGTGCAAATTTCTCTTCCGGCCAACCCTCACCAGAACTACCCAGGGGAGGGAACTCTGGGAAACACAGTTCCAGCTCAGCTCAATGGACGCAGTACAAAACCGCCATAGTAATGAACTCCGGACTAAGAAAGAATAGATGTGAATGTGGCCAAAAACATTCCAGAAGGTCAAGGGCCCTGAATGCTGTCTTCAAATGCCGTGATAGATATTTATTTCTGTTATTGTTTCTCTTATTCCTGTGATAGATATTTATTAAGTTGTTAACATGTATGACTAGCTTCCATTCCATCTACTTCTGAAAAAGAGGTGAGATCATTAAATTAATGTCTCTTGGCTTTCGTTTCTTCAGCTATAAAACAAACAAACAAAAAAGACTCTTTTGCTAATGCATTATAAAAGCCTCCACATCTATTTTCTCAGGAATGTTCATCATCTCCCTGCAGCTGATGACTCTCACTTATCTCTAGTTCTATCGTGGCATATGACTTCGAGCTCCTTTTTTTCCTAACGAGTACGGGATTTTTCCACTTTGACGCTTCACTGTAAGCCCCATGCAAGAAGCTCAGTGCTGAATTCTTTTCTCCCTGAGACCAGGGGGCACGGCCCTTTCTTTTCCACGCTGTCTGTCATTCAGTCTGATGCTCTAATGCCTTTTCCCAATCCAGTCAATGACCAAACGCTCTTGCGTTGCTGCTCACCAATGCCTCCTGTGTTAAGGTTTTCCTTCCCGTTTCTGCCATCGTAGTCGACCCCTTAGGAGCTCGCTCTTTGATTCCCGGCAGGCGCTTCGTGTAATTCTCTTACATTGCAGATCCTTCCCATGCCCTCCCGTCCCACATAGGGGCCCCCTTAAACACCATGTTCCTCATATCACTACAGCTCACAAATCTTCCATGGTTTCCTGCTTTCTACCACATCAGAGAAGTCCAATGCCTTTCAAGATGAAACGAAGATTAGACATTCCCTAGTCCAACGTATTCCTTTTATAGAAAAGAAAGAAGTCCATGAGATTGAGGGCACACAGACGTGGGACCAGATCCCCAGGCATCTGGAGCCTCAGCCATCCTCTTTCTATTACTCCCTCACCCATCACTGAGGGAAAGATGGTATGATTTCCAAGGCCCTCCATCATCTCCCCAGCTCCATTTTGTAGTCAGTGGCCTTGTGCTCTGGTGCCACCACTCATACAGAAGCACGTCTAGACTCCGAATGGACAGCAAAGGAAGGGGCAGCCCTGCCCTCGGGTAGCGAGGTCACGCTTTACCTCTCGGCGCTGCTGTATCTCCACGGCTCCACACCCCTTGTTATGGTTCCTTTTCCTTCCCCCTCCCCTCTTCCCAGATCCCTCCTATCTTTAGAGCTCAGTATAAGTCTCGTCTCCTTTAGGAATTCACTCGGGTTCTTGGAGGTCTTTGTTTGTATGCACTACGAAGTATTTCTAGTGGAGAGCGGTCTGGTCCGGGGCCACGGAAGAGCCTGAATGTAAAATCAGAAAAGCTGGGTTCTTCTAATTCCAGCTCTTCTACCTACGGGCCGTGCGATCTTAAAGCCATTTATCTTCTCTGAAGCTGATTCTAATCTATGAATTGTGCGTAATGACCCTTGCTCGATCTCTCAGGGTAGAGTGAGTGCCAAGTGAGTTGAAGCACGGGCGACTGTTTGGGATGCTGTTGAGTCTGGTGTAAGTGGAAGTCACATGTGTGATAACACCACCGAGGCCTTAATGATGAAGTGTACTGCTTCGTTGTGTTTGTTTTGGCTTATTAACCAAACATCGTTATTAGAATAAGGCCTTTGGGGGAAGAAATGACATCTCATGTTATTTTTTTTCCTTCTCCTCCTTTAAGTGAGCACTACAGAAGTCTGTTTGAAAACCATGAAGGAAGGCATGTGTGTTTCTAAGAGGAGGAGTTGGGGGAAAAGGAGTTTTAAAATGAGACACAAACGTAAGAAAGATCTCGAAGTGTGGTTTTTACGTGTGTCAAGCCTTCCAGGGCAGGCGAGGCACCATATGAGCTATCCCTGCTGGCCACCATCGCGAGGCTCTTTGCGGAACAATCCATCACTTGGGCATATTTCCAAAATATCTCTTTCTGGTTTGGCCCGTCAGATACGATATAGGGAAGTGAGGAGGCCTTGAAAAGAGGTAGTGGGAGGCACTTAGGGCTTTTCTTTGTCAAGTCGTGAAGCATTATTGGGGAATTTCCGACTCAGAGTATCTAAAAGTAGCCCCAGTTTTTCTTGGACATCTCTACCTTTTGCTGCTAGAAAGAGAAGAGAGTTCTTTCTGCTAAGGAGGTAGAGAATCTCATGGTTGAAGGAGGTTTGGGTGTGGGAGAAGAAATGACCCTTTGTCTCATGGTTTCCCCAGCTTATAATTGCAGTTCCAACGACTGAGCTGGGTGACATGTAGGTAACAAGATATGGGTTCAATTACTAAGAAAAGGAAAAGTGTGGATTTTGGAGTAGGGTGCGGCCTGGAGGTGAATCTCCACTCTGCTAGCTGTGCAACCTTGAGGAAGTTAGTTAACTTCTCTGTGCCTCATTTTTTATCACTTGTAAATATGGATATGATTAATAACTAAATCATAGCCTTGTTAAGATTAAATCGGCTCATAATGAAGTCCTTAAAGACTGGCACTCAGAGTGCCATATAAGTACATGTTGAGTAAAAGAAATAAATAAGCTTAGGGGTGCCTGGGTGGCTCAGTCGGACTTCGGCTCCGGTCATGATCTTGCGGTTCGTGAGTTCAAGCCCCCACAGGGCTCTGTACTGACAGCTCAGAGCCTGGGGCCTGCTTCGGATTCTGTGTCTCCCTCTCTCTCTGCTCCTTCCCCACTCATGCTCTGTCTCTCTCTGTCTCTCAAAACTAAACATTATTTAAAAAAAAAAAAGAAAGAAAGAAAGAAGCCTAAAGATTGGGTATTCACTCATGAATCTGTGGGGGCACGCAGTCTGAGGCAGAATCCCAAATCTTCCCCTCTGGTGAGAACCAGTGGTTATTTCATACACGTGGTTTGGGTTATTGATTCTTCTAGAGTTTTCAGAAGGGATCTGGTAACTGTCCTTTTTTTTCTTGCCAAGAGTCAGTCATTTATGTCTGTATATTATGTTGTAGTTTTTTTCTTTTTTTTTTTTTAATTTTTTTTTTCAACTTTTTTTATTTATTTTTGGGACAGAGAGAGACAGAGCATGAACGGGGGAGGGGCAGAGAGAGAGGGAGACACAGAATCGGAAACAGGCTCCAGGCTCCGAGCCATCAGCCCAGAGCCCGACGCGGGGCTCGAACTCACAGACCGCGAGATCGTGACCTGGCTGAAGTCGGACGCTTAACCGACTGCGCCACCCAGGCGCCCCTGTAGTTTTTTTTCTTTTTAAAGAAAACGTAACCTAGGAATCCCAATTTGGTCACCAAAATTGTATTCTAGAGCATTAGTATAAACCTTGCCAGCCAGTTGGAGTTTAAAGATTTTTATTAGGAGCAAGGTTTTCATACCAGATCTTGAATGCATAATCAAACTTACTAATCTGATGTGATTATTGCCCAGGTATTTCATTTAAAGAGTTTATTGCTTGTAATAGATGCAAATCCTTTGTGTATAAAGGGAGTTAGCTGCTTTTCTAAAGTAAAATTGAAAGCAAGATTAAACTGTTTTTATTAAGTCTTCTTAAATCTGGATTGGCTTAGAACAACATTCCTTAATTGTATTAGATCACAACATAGTTTCTTCAGCCAAAAAAAAAAAGTGTTTCTATTTTTAGGTTAAAGTACATGCCCTACATCATTTTGTTTTCTGGTCCTCTGTTTCCCTCCGTGTAACATCATAAAGCTCGGCCTAGAATTTGAATTCAGGAGGGGGCATGAATTTGGTCCGTACCAAGTAATCTTATGTATTTTATTGTATGCGTCTAATATACTATTCAGGGAAGGAATCCATAGTCTTAATCCGCTTGCTGAACGGCTCATGGCCTAAAGTCTCTGCCTTCCATTTTTCTGTTATTCATCCAAAAACTCTTCCATCAAAAGAAATCGGGATATAGATGCCACTGCTTCTGTTAGAGACATTTATTTAACACTCTACTTTCCATACCTCGTTTTTCACTTTAAAATACGTTCAAAATCGGAATCTTGCCCTCGCCTGTGCTTCTGGGGTGGTCCTGATCGTCACTTAGCTCCTTCTAATTACAGAATATTTGTCCATCATGGTTCAAACATCAGGGTTGAACCAGAGGTCCCTTACACCGTGAGGACATAGACCCACAGGAAGATTTCCCTTTGACTCACGTTCAAAAGTAAAGCACAGATGAGCCCGAACCCGAGGCGTGGAATTATTAGCTCATGAGTTCGTTTGAGGTGACATTTGTGTAGAAACCCAGCCCTCCTTGAAGCGGCCACCATAACACGGAAAAATGTGTGTGGCTGTTCTTTTCACAATAATTAGGGCTTTTTAAAATCCAAACCTTACTATGTTCATAAATTAATGAATTAACCTCTTCCATCTCATGACTAGTCTCTATTCATGAAAGCAGATGGAAGGAATTTGTCCGACGTCACATGCCAAGTTCGGTAATGAGACTGTGGCTGTTATCTTTTAACTACCTTTGTATTCACCCATTCAAGCACAACCTTACACCGCAGGCTGAGTGACAGGTGCCACCAATGCGCCTCCCAGAGCCCTTCTACTAAATAGGCAGAAGTTCCAGCAAGAAAGCGACTTGCGGGGACCCAGAGGAGGAGGGAGAGGGAGGAAGCAGCGATGGGGGGGGGGGGGGTGGGTCATCAGTTCACTCGCTTATGCGGCATATGTGTATTGCTCACCCACGACATACGGGGCTCAGTGGTGTGGCGATTCGGGGTGGGTGAGCGAGGCCCACGATGTGCCCTCGTGAGCCCAGTGATGGGGACAGGCAATAAGCAAGAAAATGACTACATGCGTGATACAGTGTCAAGAGGAGAGAAATGCTCACATCTAGCTTTAGGTAAGAGTAGTAAAGAAATAATGGAAAGGATAAATGGAACAGCCTGTGTGGAGGAGGTCGAAAGGTCACAGAAAGCCTTCCTGGTGTGGTGACATTGGGCCAATGCTTGTACGAAGAAAGTGGTGTGAAAATCTGGGGGCAGAGAGTTTGAATCAGGGGTGATGGCAGGTCAAGGGGCCTTGAGGGGACATGAGCTTGACTGAAGATTTAGCAGAACAGCAAGAAAGCCTGTTGAGGCTGTACCACGGGGTATTTGAATTCGGACCAGGCTTTGACATCTGACTGCCTGGCCTCGAATCTCAGGTCCAGGGTATGGAACTTTGGGCAAGTCAGTTCATCTCTCGAGGTTTCAATTTCCTTATCTAGAAAATGGGACAATACTGTCTGCCTCACAGTGTAATCGTGGGGTTAAGTGAGGCAATCTCTATCAAGCATTCCTAGTTCAGTGCCTGACGTCCAGTGTGGACTCAATACAGCTAGTTATTATGCTAATAAATGTCAGACAAGACGTGAGTAGTTCTGATAATGCCACCACTGACCGCAGCAGGCGTTTTGTTCAAGCCATGTCAGGACACACGGGAAGTACCTCATGGCCCTATGTTGAATTATGATGCCATGGTCCTCGTCACCGCCCTTCTATACACTATTCCACTTGGGTCTAGACTAAAACGAATAGATTTGGGCCTTAAAATATCTTTTAATTCTGGATTACCTGCAGTCAAGAGAGCTTCCTAGGAAACCAGACATGGCTTAGAGAAGGTCCTGAAGCTTTGGTGAAAGGTGTGAGGTAGGCTGAGAAACATCCACCTGTCCACTCTTCTACGTTGGTGCAACTAATTCAGACTATATGTCCTATGCGTACACAACTTCTGTCTTGTTCATTGTTGTTTCCTCCAGCCTAACCTAGGGCCTGGCCCACAGCAGGGGTGCAATAAATATGTGTTGTAGGAGTCAAAAAAGTGTTTCTGGAACTCTCTCAGCTTCTGGGACTAAAGGGGAGCTCTCTGTCTAGTTTGGGGTTGATACGTCCTGATCTCCTCTGGTATATGAGTCAGTGTATAGGGAATTAGAGATGCATGTATGGTGTATGGAACCCTGTGTACCTTTCACCAAAAATTATACCTGAATAAAGCTACTCAATTCAGGATGCAAGGCCATCTCCAATATTTGATGACCTAAGAAGTTTTACATTTTAAATTTCCTAAAATTAAGGCCATTAAAAAGTTATAGTGTTATACAAAATATTCATCTCCAGATTTCTATTGTTTTCCCCAAATACAAGACCCAGTCCTTCCTTTGAAAACAAAGATTAAGATTAGCAGTGTCATGGAATAATGTTCCATACCTTGGTTTAGTAATTAGGTGTATTTAAACTTGCCTCTACAGAAAAGATTTGAGTCAATTCCTTCACAGTTTTCCTAAGAGAAATATGTGAAAATCTGAACCTGGCATTTGAGACTTGTTTTTGCTTTTTAATTAATATTAGAGTTTACAGAAATATTTCAATGGATTATCTCAGGCTTAACAATCCCATTGAATCCATCAGATGTAAATGGGCAGTCCACAGTTAGTAATAAAAGATCTTTGTAGAAAAATCATGCCATTGCCGCAAGTAATCAAACTCTCAAGAACTGTAAACTGGCTGATATTTTAGCCCACTTGCAAGCTAACAACAGAAAACAAGCTAACCACAAAGAGAACGAGATAATCCCTGCACATATTATGGGTTATTTTTGAGAAGAGGAGCCCCAAGCCTAGGGAACCCAAATCTTTTATAATAGACAGTAAGCCAGCCTGATTTCTTCCATGGAAGACATTATCTTTAATTTATTGGATTGTAAACAAACCTTTGCTCCGGAGGAGACCCTATCTCTGTCTTCCAAGGCTGTTTGTTATACAAAAATCCTTAGAAAGACAGCCCAGACCAAAGACAGTCAGCGCTTTTGCTCAGAAGATATGCAGAACTGCGAGAGAGCCACAGAGAATTGTCTCTCGAGTCAAGTAACCCCCAAAAGCTGATTTTATGTTTTCAATAAGAAACCAGAATTTTTTTAAGTTGCAAAAACTGTAGAGTCTAACTTTTTGTGTGGTTTAGTTTTACGGAGTCTAGCCAGCTTTTTGGAGGATGGGTTAGCAGTAGGAAGCATGAGACTCCTCTGCCATAACATTCAAATTTAGATTTTATACCTAAATAACTCTAGTTCTTCAAAAAGCAATTGTTCATGTGATGTTTGCATAGCTAAAGATTTTGATAGTTCCGGGATGTGAAACAGCAGGTTCTAATTTGGAAGCTGCTTCACTCTAAGATATATTGGGTTTAGAACACAGAAGCATACAGACCAGAGTACATTGAATGTTTCAAAAAAGATTTCAGTATTCTTCATATTGCCTCCTAGGCTCTAGGGCTTTAATATTCAGAATCATGACTGTTAAAGGCAGTTTTAGTGATCATCTTTTTTCCCCTCCAATTCTTATAGGATAGTTACATACCTTTAGAGAAAAGGCATACTGCATACATTATTATGCTTTATTTTATTTATTTAATTTTTTAATGTTTACATTTGAGAGAGAGAGACAGAGAGAGACAGAGTGTGAGTGGGGGAGGGGCAGAGAAAGAGGGAGACACAGAATCCGAAGCGGGTCCCAGGCTCTGAGCTGTCAGCACAGAGCCTGATGCGGGGCTCAAACTCTCAAACCGTGAGCTCATGACCTGAGCTGAAGTCAGATGCTTCACTGAGCCACGAGGTGTCCCCCAAATTATTATGCTACAAACGTGGGTGTTTTATTATCAACTGTAGCCATTAAACAATCATATTCACACATTAGTCTGTGTTAAGTGTAAGTGTTAAGTGTGTAAGTTTAAGATCTTTCCAAATTTTTTTTTCTTTTAAATCTTAGGTTTTAGTTATCACCAATATTCCCACCCGTACTCTTCCTTTTTTCCAATTAATGAAGTTAAAGGCCATGTTGATTGATGAAAATGGTGATTTATTTGGTGCTCTGATGTGAGTCATTAAAATAATGCAAAGTAAATTTAAAAATGGTATCTGAATAGTTTTATACTAAGTTTGCATCTGAGCGAAAGAGGAAAGGCTTAAAGAAATATGTGCCCTTGGGGCGCCTGGGTGGCTCGGTCGGTTAAGCGTCCCACTTCGGCTCAGGTCACGATCTCACGGTCCGTGAGTTCGAGCCCCGCGTCGGGCTCTGTGCTGAAAGAAATATGTGCCCTTGCCCAGTGAAATCCTATTTTCCTCTTTGGAGTTACATGAAGCAGGAAACCAGTACCTAACAGCAGCAGTGTAAAAATTGCATTTTTGTAGTGTGAGCACAACTCAACACTTAATGAAATGACACCATCAGTTCCGTTACCATGGGCAACTGTTCCCATAAAACAAGTGCTGAACTTCCCTCTCAGTCGGCGCCACAGCGTAGTCCTGTGCCCTTGAAGCCTGTGAATATCACACAGTAAAGATGTGAAAGAAACAGACTAAGGTTTTAATACTGTCTTGATCAACCCAAGCATTCCTTTGCTACTTTATGTTTTCCGGAGCACGATGTTAAGAATTTTTCCGAGGAATATTTGCAACATTTAAAAACCAGGATACCTTTTTGATTAAGCCCAAAGCAATCATCAAAAAAGCGCCACATAATGTATTAGCTCTAAGCATGACATTCAAGTTATAGTTTAGACAAGAAAAGACTAATTTCTCGTAACCCCTTTTTTTATTTTTCGTTTTGAATCCTAGTTCAGTGGTTCGAAAATTGGGATAGTCATACTCCTAGAGGTTCATTTTCCAGAGTACTCCTTCAATGGTACATCAAAGAAAATAAATTTCTTGATTCTTTAGGGAAAATCTGTTCCCTAAATTTTCTTCTTCCTCATCTCCATCGTAATAACTGTTGTTAAAGTACACCCATTACCCATCAGGAAACCTTTTTATTATGACACGTGTCCCAAATTATAAAAACCTCAGGAGCACTAATCAAAAAAATAATCGGAAATATTGCTGTATTGAGGAGGGCACCTTTTGGGATGAGCACTGGGTGTTGTATGAAAACCAATTTGACAATAAATTTCATATACTGAGTAAAAAAAAAAGGAAATATTGCTGTAGGTATGGTATGGAAAAATGAGAATGACTAGATAATCATCTTTTCATAAACCTAGATATTTCCAATAATTTACTTTCAACAAAATTAAAGAATGATCTAACCAAGTTATGAGCTGATATATCATTACAAAAAACTTGTTTTGTTAATGCAAAGAACTGAGTGATACTGCTGTTATAAAATTTCTTCAACTCCCCATCTTTTTTCATTATCCTTGAGAATAATAAATTTCATCTAAAGAGTAGAAATGTACCATATTGTTCTAGAAGTGACATTCACCCACACATACATGATAAAGAAAAAACTCCCCGGTCAATTAAGGGAGGCTTTTTTTTTTCAATACATTTCACTTTTCATATCTGATAATTATTTCTAAAGATTTGTAACATATTTCTATAATTTTCATCCATTTTGTATTAATTATTGTGTTAATACCCGAGGGAAAAAATACCAAAATCTCTTAGGGGAAATTAAAAAATCCCTAAAATTTCAATTTAAGGTAATTTTTTTTCAGAGAATTATGATGGAGTGACCAAAAGACTTTCAAGTTTATAAATGCATTACAAAAGGATAAAATACCAAGTTCAAGGTGAAAAACTATATAAAATTGGTGTTAAGTACCTCATTCCTGTATTTTTTAAATGGATGATGATGAATATCAGATAGGTATGGTATTTCATAGAATAAGTGTTCTATTTTATATTAGAGTGAATAATACCATAGAAGTTGCATTCTTTGCTATCAGCTAAATTTATGGTGAAAGGGAGTTTGATGCTGGCTTATAAAGAAAGAAAGTACTTAGTTTTTTCAAATTATTTTAAAGGTTACACAAGAAGAAAGTTTGAAGACCACTGCCAATAGCTTTTTCTTATTTCCAACTGGTTCCTGCTCACAAAGGAGTTCCATGATCAATTCTGGCATTTTTTAAATTTTTTTTTCAACGTTTATTTTTTTTGGGGGACAGGGAGAGACAGAGCATGAACGGGGGAGGGGCAGAGAGAGAGGGAGACACAGAATCGGAAACAGGCTCCAGGCTCTGAGCCATCAGCCCAGAGCCTGACGCGGGGCTCGAACTCCCGGACCGCGAGATCGTGACCTGGCTGAAGTCAGACGCTCAACCGACTGCGCCACCCAGGCACCCCAATTCTGGCATTTTTTAAACAGAGGGTTATTCGATTTATTCCAATTTCCCCTACAATATTTTCAAAAAATCAGTTGGTGTTGACTAGAGATCATGAAGATAGAAAGATTAGGGAACATTGAGACTTTCTTTTGTTGCTTTTCTTGGTTTGTTTAAGTAATACAAAATAGTATTCTTGAATAAAATATTTGAGAAGAGGCCAGGCATGAGCAAAACTCAGAGAGACTGAGAGAAAGGAGAATATAAGAATAAAAATAAAAATAAGCGAAAGCTATTGCGTCATCACTGATGTTGGAAATGGTGCTCTACAGTGCAGGGTACTTTTAAAAAGTATACTTATCCTATTTAGGGAACTTCCGAAGCCAGGATTTAAACATCTGGTTGGGGGGCGCCTGGGTGGCACAGTCGGTTAAGCGTCCGACTTCAGCCAGGTCACGATCTCGCGGTCCGTGAGTTCGAGCCCCGTGTCAGGCTCTGGGCTGATGGCTCAGAGCCTGGAGCCTGTTTCCGATTCTGTGTCTCCCTCTCTCTCTGCCCCTCCCCCGTTCATGCTCTGTCTCTCTCTGTCCCAAAAATAAATAAACGTTGAAAAAAAAAAATTAAACATCTGGTTGGGAGGAAATGGGCCTATTTCCCTCTCACATTCATATTTAAAGGACCTCTTGGCAGACAGAGAGCTAGGTGTGCCCTGCGCTGTTTGCATAGGCAATAAAAGTCATGGGATTTAGCTTTACTTCTGCAGAGTGTGGAACACTGATTTCTCAGCAAGTCAGGTTGTTGAAAGTTCTGCACCCTGAGTGTAGAACTTCCTCCAAAGTTGCTAGGAATTCTCTGGTAAGAGTTTAAGACCTCCACGAACTTTTCAAACCTGGAGCTGGCATGCCAGGAGGTTCAGGAGAAGCTCAAGGCAAATGGAAGGCGTGCCTGGAGAGCTGCAGGTCTGATAAGTGATAGCCTTGGTGGCTCATATGGAGGGGGTGGAGATAAGCAGGCAGTTTACCTTCGGGTGGGCTGGGTCATCTCCACTGATGGCCCCTACCAATGCAAGTCCTTGTCCTCCACGGCACATGGAGATACGTCAACATATTTTTTGACACTGTGTCCGGCCGTCAACACTGTCTGCAGATCTCACCCGGGTCAGCCGCGTTCTGACGGGCAGCCGTGGTGATTCAGTAGCATGTGAAATACAAGTTCCAATACTTGAGGACAAATTGTGTCCTGGCAAGTCCAAAATCTCCTCTATCCTCGCAGCCACAAAAGAAGGCCTTGAAGACCTGTGCAGAGGGTCACCTGGGTGGCTCAGTCAGTTAAGCATCCGACTTTGGCTCAGGTTGCGCACTCGTGGTCCGTGAGTTCGAGCCCTGCATTGGGCTCTGTACTGACAGCTCAGAGCCTGGAGCCTGCCTCACATTCTCTCTCTCTCTCTCTCTCTCTCTCTCTGCCTCTCCCCTGCTCGTGCTCTGTCTCTCTCACTCTCTCTCAAAAATAAATAAACATTGGGGCGCCTGGGTGGCTCAGTTGGTTAAGTGGCCGACTTCAGCTCAGGTCGTGATCTCGCAGCTCGTGGGTTCAAGCCCCACATCAAGCTCTGCGCTGACATCTCAGAGCCTGGAGCCTGCTTCGGATTCTGTGTCTCCCTCTCTCTCTCTGCACCACCCCCCCATACACACACACTCACACTCTGTGTCTCTCTCTCTCTTTCAAAAATAAACATAAAAAAAATAAACATTAAAAAAAAGGCATGTGCAGACTGACATTTATGGAGGCACGAATTGCCAAGGTAGTCCTGGAACGTCAGGGTTAAAGGTGGAATAACAGAAATCAAGGAGGACTGTTTCAGGGTCTGCTAAACTGTAGCGGTGGCACTCATTGTAGAAGAGTTCGCTATGCGGTGGGCACAAAGCATCCCCTCTGGCTCTGTCATCAGGGAAGGGGAGAACAAGGACTCCCAGAGAGAGCCAGCACTTCCTCACGGTGCCGTGTGACAATACCTCAATTTTCCCTGGGAGGGCGATGAGGCCATCTCATGAGAACGCAACGTTGGTGATTTTCAGAAGACTTCTACTTGCCATTACCAATATCAACATAGTAAATCCCCATGTGACATTTTACATCTCCGCGCTCCTTCCTTGTGAACTGATACAGAGCTTCTCCATTCTTTCCGCTTTGGGTATTCGTGGCCCCTTCCCAGGGAACGTGGAGGCTTTTCATCATCTTGCTCCTGAGGCTGCCGTGGAAAGATTCTTATCCTTCCAGGAAGTTTTCCCTTGCTGCAAGGACCACCTTCAGAACTTCATTTCATTTTCTGATTTTGGAAGTCTGTGATTTTAGGGTGCTGAACTCATTGTTAAAATAATATCAACAATCTTAACAATAGTTTTAACAATTAAAATCCTTGTTTTTGACTTAACAGGCTTCTTATCGGGAGGTTGAACCATCCTTGTCAAAATGCTTGTCAACTGCTACAGCACCCAGTTTGTCAATATTAGATAAGCCAAGGTATCGATTCTTGAATTCTTTCTATTAGATCAAAAAAGAAGTGGAAGCTTTCCACAGTGATGCATTATTTTTGGAAACATCAGGCGCAAGGTTTGCCTGACAAGCTCTTATCAGAGACGAAGGAAAGTCCCTCTCTCAACATTCAGTTCATTGCTCACTGACTGGTTCAACGGCCCACGACGCTGGCTCAGGTGCTGAATTGAATGCACACCTAGTACCCAGGCTTTCAGTGTAGACTGTGGGTCCTTTCAGGAAGCCTCTGACAGTTCAGATTGAGTGCTTGTAACTAGGGCTTTAGGAAACTGTCCCATCTTCTTGTTGGCGAGCTCTACCACTTTCTACAACAGAAAGATCAGCTCATTTTCATCCGATGTCAGCATGGGTCTGATGACCCCAGCAATGATTTTCCAAAATCCCACCAAATAATTCCAAGAGGAGGTCATGATGAAACTGGGGAGGGAAGGAGGGAGTTTCAGAGGTGATGAAGTGGGGATGAAAGTAGACCAAGAAAAACCTGTGTGAGGGGCGCCTGGGTGGCGCAGCCGGTTAAGCGTCGGCTCAGATCATGATCTCACGGTTTGTGAGTTCGAGCCCCGAGTGGGGCTCTGGGCGGAGAGCTCAGAGCCTGGAGCCTGTTTCGGATTCTGTGTCTCCCTCTCTCTGCCCCTCCCTCGCTCATGCTCTGTCTCTCCCTCTCAAAAATAAGTAAACATTTAAAAAGTTTTTAAAAAAATAAAGCAAACTTGTGCGAACTCCTCCAGAAACCAGAATGAAAGAGTGACCCATCCCCCACCTCCTCCTTATGGCTGCTAGAGCAAAAGGTGATAAGAGACCCTCCGCTGTACCTTGACAAAAAACCATGGCAGAAAGGGGCAGAGGGGATTGGTCTGTGGTGTAGATTATTTAGCTCCAAAGAAATTGCATATACATAAATTCATCTTGCATTTGTCCAAGGGCAGGTCATTACAAAGACTTTGCTAGAATCACACAACTGTCAGAGCCAGATCCCCAGTCTTAACAAAGCCCCAGACAAGGTTACCTGAGCACTGCTTTGGTCTCATTAAGAGCAAAGTGATCCTACCTCGGGTGTAATCTGCAAGAACACAATAAAGTTGGTTTTTTTTTTTTTTTTTTTTTTTTTTTTTGCAAGTAGGAAGCGGAGGGGAGGGGTACAAAATGTTGACTTTGAATTCCCTGTTAATTAAAACAATGATCATCGTGTTCCTTTTGTTAAAAGTATCTTCCATGCCCTAAAGGTAACTCGATACGGATTCACGTGGAAAAGGTAATCAAGAAAAAAAAAAAAATGTTTCTCCAGCTCTCTTCTATAATTCAATTTGTTTTTCTTACTCTGAAACAGCAAATTTACTATGAGCAGATGTTTTCAGCCCAGAGCCTGCTCTTGTCATGCGAGCCAAGTTGTTAAATTAGAGGCACAGCTGACAGCTTGGTTCCCACATGATCCCTCCCAGTGGTTGCCCGCAGTGGGGCCCCTCCCTGGCTTCAAGCTTCTCCCCGCCCCCACCCCCCACCTCCACTGGGCTAGGACGGTACATCTGGGCTGTATGTGACTGATGGCTTTCCAACACAAGGTGACTTAGCCAGCAGTGAGCCCGGGCTGGGGCAGCTCCTGCGTCCTTCTTTCTTCAGAATCAAAGGCTTAGATTCCACATTTACTTATTCATTAACAAATATTTATTGAGCCACCAGCAAGAGAGCACCGTGATTAAAAAGCATGAGTTTCACAGACTGACCGCCAGGACTCAGTGGCACCCGTGCCACTTGTGAGCGCCGTGACCTTGGCAAATTATTAACTCTTTCAGCCCGAGTTTCTTCTCTTGTGAAGAGGGATAGTAATAGTTCCTATCGTGTGAGATTTGAGGAGACTCGTTTGAAGTAAGTTTCGGGACGCGCTCCGTCCGTTGTACGAACTCGTAGCGCCTTTATGAGGGCAGATGGGACTTGAAAGGCTGTAAGCAGAAGACAAGTGCGTTTGCCCCTCGGCCGCCCCTCCTGATCCCATCAGGAGGGTCCTATAATGCTCCCCGTCACTCCCAGAGAATCAAAAGTGCTCTGGTCAGTTTTTGTGCCGACCAGAGTCTCCTTTCAGACACTCAAACATTAAGTCAAGTATAATAATCAAATTTCGGAGCTCTGTTGAATTCAGACCTTCTGTCTGCTCAGCTTGCCCAGGTCAGGAAGACCAAGTGGGAGAAGGGGGAATAAGACGGCCTCCTTCCTCCTGCCTTCGTGGCTCCATTTCCTACCCACTCATTGGCTATGATGTTGGATTTCTCCAAGGTCAGGGGCAAAGGAAATTATAGGGAAGGGCCCAGACATGGAGCAGGTAGAGCGCTGGTCTGGCCCTGAGACTCCGTGCTTGGCAGAGGTCCCAAGCTGCCTCTCTGGTTGCTCCCTGGCAGGTGGCCCCAGCCACTGCCCCTCCCATTTGCATTTCTCAGTCCTGTGTCACATACCAGCGCTTTCTGTCCTCCCGCCCCCCACCCCTGCCCCACCCCTCCTCCAGGATTGTCAGGCTCTGTTGGTGTTTCTCCCGAATCCTTTCTCACTTGGCTGGAGAGGAGCAGGAAGCCTGTCCTCTTCCCTCCTGCCAAGGAAGGACCCAGCCCTGCTCTCCAACCATAGACCACTCAGGGCCAGAGCCGAGGTCGGAGGTCAGGGGGCTGGCCCTCCGTTTCAATGGGTGTTTGATAATTTCGCTGCTCCCCACCCTCTCTTCCCTTTCTTCTAGTGCCCTGGCTACTACTGAGCGAGATTTTTCCTGCTGGAATTAGAGGACGAGCCATGGCTTTAACTTCTAGCATGAACTGGGGCATCAATCTCATCATCTCTCTGACATTTTTGACTGTGACCGGTAAGGACCTGCTGTTTGCCTCTAACACCTTTTGTGCTCATAGGACAAATGTTGGGGAAGCACACTCACCTAAAAGACATTTCACTGTGGACCTTTTTAAAACATTCAAACATAAAGAGGATGTATCTGATGTACCGACCACCCAATTTAAAGTTATCATTCTGAATTCGTTTATAACCCCAGCTTCTCTCTCCCCGAATTGTTTTGGGTCATATCCCAGACAGGACGTCATTTTGTCTATAAAATTTCCACGTGGACCTCTAAAAGATCAGGCGTTTAAAACCTATACCTGCAAGGTCATTATCAGAAATAAAAATATTCACAGTAATCCCTTAGTATCAAATATCGAGTCTGTATCCACATTCTTCCATGTCTTATAGTTATTTTTTATATTTTCTGTTATTTTTATGTCTTTTATACACTTTTTATGTTTTCTTATACTTTGTTTGAATCACGATCCAAATAACACAATCTGCCGTTGATTGACATGGCTCCTAATTTGTAGGTTTCATCTCCATTTCCTCCCTTTCCTGCCCATCTTTGGATTTGTAATGAAGAAACTGGGTCATTTGTTTCAAAGAGTTTTCCCCACGCTGGGTTTTGCTGATTACAGTCATGTCACGTGGCCTTCTGTCTTTTGGGTTTCCTGAGAACTGCTCTTTAGATCTCGAGGCTTGAGAGCAGATTTAGATTTTCTCATTTGTTTGTCTATGAATTCCTTCACAGATGATGGCGGGTGTCCTGCCACAAAGGCACACCCTGTGTGTCTGCTTGTCTGTCTGTGTCCCACTTTGTCATTCAGGCCCCTTCGAGGATCATCACCCAGATCCGTTATTTTTTTTTAAGTGTTATTTTTTTAATATTTTATTCATTTTTTTTTGAGAGAGAGAGAGAGAGAAAGACAGAACACGAACAGGGGAGGGACAGAGAGAGAGGGAGACACAGAATCTGAAGCAGGTTCCAGGCTCTGAGCCATCAACCCAGAGCCCCACACAGGGGCTCGAACTCACAAACTTCGAGATCGTGACCTGAGCTGAAATCGGATGCTTAACTGACTCAGCCACCCAGGCACCCCAGATCCGTTATTTTCATTGCATCGCTCCTTCTGTATTTTTGTCATTGATATTTCTCTAAGGAGGAATTTCTTCTCATTAGTTATTTGCCTGCCCTAAAGGATGAATCGTAGGAAAAAGGCAAGGTAAATGCTTGACGTTTTCTCTTGATTTTCTAGTTTTCAAAATAATGAGACAGTTCCCCAGCATCTTCCAAAATTACTAAGGAGCTCTTTTCTTCCTTTCCTTTTCCCATTATATGTGTATCTGATATACGTATTAAAAAATACATATAAAATATGAATTTTGAAAAGTGGATGTGTACTCGAAAAGGTCTATATCTATACTTCTGAATACTTGTCAACCACTTTTTTTTGAGTACATCTACTTTTGGAAATTCAGTTTTGGAGTTATTCATTAACCATGGTTTGGGTTTTTACATAACATTTTCAAACGTCCCACGTTTTTTAGAAATAGCCTAAGATTAAAGGAAACAAAGAAACTGGTCATTAGCACCAACCATACGTGTCCTTCTCAGATCACGTGCATAGGCCGGTACCTTTCATCTTCACACACACACACACACACACACACACACACACACCCCTTATCTGCCCCTTGATGTGCAGAAAAGAAATATACATGCAAAAATGGAGTGAGCATGGCATAATGTGTCAACTTGTCCAATCACTAACCTGATACCTGAAACCAGTGTGACATTGTGTGTCAACTAGACTTAAAATTGTAATTAAAAAATAGAAAAAAGAATGGAAACGATCAGGGATGGGAAAAGATGACATAAGTCTCTGGGAAGGCTAGCTAATGTGTAAGATGAGCTAATGCACATTCAGAAGTTCTCCTGCATTTAGAACAAACGTTGGGAAAGCACATTCACTTAAAAATCCTGGAATGAACCTGTAGATGACATTTCACCGGGCTGCGTTTGAAATTCGATACAGGTTTCTCCCGCTGTTCGAAAGTAGAGTGTGTCTACCAAACCACTCAGAAGCCAAAATGGCCGGAAGCAAAGCAACTCGCACTTCCTAAGAGCGAAAATCCTCTCTGGATTTTTCTCAGTTAGCAAAAACAGATACCGAGGTAGGTCTCTCATAAAAGCAAAGGGGCAGGACACGAATTTGCTGAGAACAGGGAAGGCTGTGCTTACTTTCAAAAGTCAGCTTCCCAAGGGGCGCCTGGGTGGCTCGGTCGGTTGAGCGTCCGACTTTGGCTCAGGTCACGATCTCAGAGTTCGTGGGTTCGAGCCCCGCGTCGGGCTCTGTGCTGACAGCTCAGAGCCTGGAGCCTGCTTCGGATTCTGTGTCTCCCTCTCTCTCTGCCCCTCCCCCACTCACACTCTGTCTCTCTCTCTCTCTCTCTCTCAAAAATAAACATTTAAAAAAAATTAAAAATAAAAAAAGAGGGCTGCCGTGTACCCAGCACGGGAGGGCACCTGGATGGGCATTGTGACCCCACGGTCTGTGCAGAAAAGTTGCGAAAGTCCTGGGTGTTTGGGGCGAGAAGATGCTCAGGGAAAGGATGGATGGGAGCTCGCTCGGGTGCCTGCGTGGCTGTCACGCTGTCATGACGAAGGGACTGGAGAGCTGACCCGGAGGGCAAAGCAGGACCAGAGCCAGAGCTCTTGAAAGGTAGTACTTGGACTTCAGAATGGGTGAGGAAGGTCTTTGTAACAGTTGGGCCAGCCCACTGTGCGGTGAGAATCTCTGAAGCCATCAGCTCATCAACTCCATGTTACTGAAAGTGTTCAAACAGACCAGAGGACGAGTTCGATGAGGTGACCTTTTTTTTTTCCCCCACTGTCTATATTCCGGTTTTATGTCCCAGAGAGGAAAGGACGACCGATTCTACAAGCACTTTATTAAGCCCTCACTGGGGCAAAAGCCTGTGCCAGCAGCAAGGAAAGCACAAGGGATGGGACTTTAATTAAAACTGTCCAGGGGCGCCTGGGTGGCTCAGTCGGTTGAGCGTCCGACTTCAGCTCAGGTCACGATCTCGCGGTCCGTGAGTTCGAGCCCCGCGTCGGGCTCGGGGCTGATGGCTCAGAGCCTGGAGCCTCCTTCCAATTCTGTGCCTCCCTCTCTCTCTGCCCCTCCCCCCATTCATGCTCTGTCTCTCTCTCTCTGTCTCAAAATAAATAAATGTTAAAAAAAAAAATTAAAAAAAAAAAAACTGTCCAAAGAACTGCAGCACTGTCCCTTCTTCCTGCTCCTCCTCACCTCACTGACTGGCAGGTGGTTAATATGCCCAGATCTTTCCACACTGCATTCACCAAACCTCCCCACTGCACTTTTCCCTGACTGACCAGTCGGGATTCGTGGCTGCGGCTGTTAAGGGCTGTTTGCACTGTCTCTGGCTGAGGTCGGTCTGAGCCTGTGTTTGTTAAGAGCCAGTTTCTTTCCCACAAGTCCCCGCCAGGCTGGACTTCTTGCCGCTAAGCCCGGGGCAACGCAGTGCCCATGCCAGGCTCCGGTGCCCTGGGGGCCGCTTCTCACCAGTTAACTTGCCTCGAACCTTGGTCAGTAACTACAAAAGGACTGTATCTTTGACCAGAAGGAGTCAGAGGAAACACCAGGCTGGCAGGAGAGGATGCGGCTTCTTGTTGATGAATCTTAGCAAGCTAATGCCTTTCATTAGAACTGTTACCACTTCTGGGGCACCTGGGTGGCTCAGTCGGTTAAGTGTCCGACTTTGGCTCAGGTCATGATCTCTCGGTTTGTGAGTTCGAGCCCAGCGTCGGGCTCTGTGCTGATGGCTCAGAGCCTGGAGCCTGCTTCGGATTCTGTGTCTCCCTCTCTCTCTGCCCCTCCCCTGCTCGCACCCTGTCTCTCAAAAATAGATAAACGTTAAAAAAAAAAAAAAAAGGAGTTATCACTTTTTTCTCTGAATCCAGGAAGACGCATCACAAAAATGCTGCCAGCTACTAAAATGAATATTGCCAACACGAGTGACGTATTTGAGTCAGGGTAAAGACGGGTGAGCTCATTTCAAGAAAAGTGCATCTGTATAAATGTCTTTTAAAATATCCACCAAATAGAAACCAAACTGCTACAGCCAGTACTCCCAGGAGGGGGACTGTGGGGTGAGGAGAGAGAGAGAGAGAGAGGAGATATTTTACCTTCTGCTTTCTCCGTTTCTGTGTTGTTTGAGGTCTTTTTTCTTTTTTGCAATGAGCATATTCAGCAGGAAGATGGCACAATGGCATTGGATTTAAATGGTGGTAGCCACAAGGCTTCTATTTACTTTGACAGGGCAAGCTGGGGTAGTTGGTAAACGTGAAACTTACAGAGGTTGACTGTATTTTTAATTTGTAGTTGCTGTTTCCCTGGATATATACTCTACCAGCGTGTTCGGAAATACACATGTTTTTTATATGCTCTAAGAAGCAGCTGTCCACAAAGTGGGTCAAAGCAACACAAAACACATTTTGAGGGATGCCTGGGTGGCTTAGTCAGTTGAGTGTCCTACTCTTGATTTCGGCTCAGATCATGATCCCAAGGTCCTGGGATCGAGTCCTGTGTTGGGCTCCACACTGAGGGTGGAACCTGCTTAGGATTCTCTCTCTCTCTCTCTCTCTCTCTCTCTCTCTCTCTCTCCCTCTCCCCTGCTTTCCCTCTCTCTCTCTCTCTCTCTAAAATAAAAAACAAAAAGCAAAACCCACATTTTTAATCAGTCTCTTTTGTCCTTTGTAGATCTCATTGGCTTGCCATGGGTGTGCTTTATATACACGATCATGAGCCTCGCATCCCTGGTTTTTGTTGTTGTGTTTATACCTGAGACGAAGGGATGCTCTTTGGAACAGATATCAGCGGAGCTGGCCAAAGGGTAAGTATTCTATGCATTGCTCTCTGCACAACACTCTGGTCCAAAAAATGCAGCTTTTATGTACAACCGAATAATGATAACGTCTGAAATTATTTCAGGATATTCCCTACGGTGTGAAGCCATATCTCAGAGCACAACTGCAGGTTTTAGGGCCATGCGTTGAATCTGGGTGACTAAGCGAAGGAGTTAGAATAACCAGTGCTTTCTAACAGGTGAACTTTTCAAAGCTCTTTTCAGAAATGTTCAAAGAACCTCTCTCGTCTCCCTAGGTCCCCCACCCAGGAGGGGTTTTTTGTTTGTTTGTTTGTTTGTTTGGGGTTTCAGGTAAGTCTTGGAATGCCATGTTCATCCCGTGCCAGAACCACAGGCTTCTATTCCTATTACACTTGTAGGTTGTCTTTAAGCCCTAAACACCTGTTAAGGCTAAGATTATCAGGAACACTCGAGTTTCAGTGACTGCAGTCATTCCAAATGCGGCACAATCAAAACGAGTTTAAGAAGATAAAGAGTTTTGGGGCGCCTGGGTGGTGCAGTCGGTTAAGCGTCCGACTTCAGCCAGGTCACGCTCTCGCGGTCCGTGAGTTCGAGCCCCGCGTCAGGCTCTGGGCTGATGGCTCGGAGCCTGGAGCCTGTTTCCGATTCTGTGTCTCCCTCTCTCTCTGCCCCTCTCCCGTTCATGCTCTCTCTCTGTCCCAAAAATAAATAAACGTTGAAAAAAAAATTAAAAAAAAAAAAAGAAGATAAAGTTTCTCGCAGGGATAGCATTCAGAAAACTGGTGAAACGCATCTCACATAGAGAGATTGTTTAGACCATTTAACTTAGACAGGGGCCATAGAAAACTCTTTGATTTTGCTAACAGAGCTCACAGCTCTGACTGCTCAACTGAGGGCAAGGAGGTGATGCACAGGGGCCAGGAATGAAGGGGAACTCGTTCTTCCTCGGATTAAATCATTACACTTGAACATGGAGAGATTCTTGCTCTTGGGTTTCAATATACGGGGAGGGCACGACTTATTTACAGTTTGGGAATTTCTTCCAGAAAGTCTTTCAATGCGCTGGAGAAAAATGTATGATTGCTACAGGAAATGTGGGCACCGTGATGCTTCAGCTTTTGCCTGAAGGAAGAACATACTTGATAGGTGATTTGATGGTAGCTGGACGTATACATATTCATGTAGAGTAGGGTTTGGAAAACTTTCTGTTTGTATTTTATACACTTTTAGATGGTTTGCATTTTTCCCCATGTTTATTTATATATTTTTGAGGGGGGAGAAGAAAGAGAGAAAGACAGAGAGAAAGAGAGGGGGGCGAGGGGCAGAGAAAGAGGGAGAGAGCATCCCAAGCAAGCTCCATGCTGTCAGCATGGAGCCCAACCCGGGGCTCGATCTTACCAACTGTGAAATCATGACCTGAGCCAAAATCAAGAGTCAGACGCTTAACGGACTGAGTCACCCAGGAGCCCCAAGAGTGGTTTGCCTCTTTAAAATATTTCACTTAAAGGGGCGCCTGGGTGGCTCAGTTGGTTAAGCATCCAACTTCGGCTCAGGTCATGATCTCGCGGTCCGTGAGTTCGAGCCCCACGTCGGGCTCCGTGCTGACAGCTCAGAGCCTGGAGCCTGTTTCCGATTCTGTGTCTCCCTCTCTCTCTGACCCTCCCCCACTCATGCCCTGTCTCTCTCTGTCTCAAAAATAAATAAACGTTAAAAAATAAATAAATACATAAGTAAATATTTCACTTAAGTGAGCAGAAGGACTTTTCTCTTAATTCAGGCTGTAAGTTAAACATCAAATTGTAGGATTACTTTTTAATACAGATAAGGCCCCCATTTTTAAAAAAACACAATGAAAACGAAGGTTACTCATTTACGAAGATATGTAATTGTCAGGAAAGCCTGCTGTACCCTTGGCCTGATCAGCACATTGCCTGGCCCTATGCTAGTTGAAACCAACCGACTGGATTTCTTGGAGAGCACAGAATCTCAACAGGACTGTCACAGATACCTGATTCCAATAACTAGTAGCCTCAGACCTTGGTAACTTTATGCATTCATCTGAATACTTGATTCAGATTCAAGGCCTTTTTCGGGGACTTAGATGCCCGGACGCTAAAGACTTCCCAATCTGCTGTTCATTCTTCGCTTCTCATTCTTCCCTGTCACCTGTTTCACGTCAGCTGTCTGTTCAGGTGGAACGCACCATCCCCAAGTGTGGTGGCTTAAGATACACCATTTCCCATTTCCCAGGATTCTTTGGCTTGCTTGGGCGGTGCCTCTGCTGGGTTAGCCTGGCTGCACTCATGTGTCTCCATCAGCAGGAGGGACCGCCATAGTGACAGTGTAAGGGAGCCTCACCCACAGGATGGCGGCGGGTGCTGACTCAGTGGGGAGCCCCCATTGCCCTTCACGTGGCCTCAGCCTCCAATCTAACATGGCTTCCTCACACGTCAGACTCTGGGCAGCATTCCACGGCGGTGGGAGCCGGAGCTATAAGGCCCTGTGGGGTATACGTTCTGGAAGTCACACTGCATTACCTGCATTGCTCTCTAGCATCTTACAAGTCCCAAGGCCAGCCCAGAATCAAGGGCTGTAGACATCGACTTAATCTCTTGATGAGATGGACACACGCACACAAAAAACTGTTTTTAACCACATTGACTCTTCCACACCTACTCTTTTTGAAATTCTCTTTTAGCTCCTGTGAAACACTTTTCTTTCCTGGCTTCCCTCCTGCCTCACTGATACTTATTTCTTTCTCTCGACTTCTCTTCCTACATTATAGTTACCATCGCCGATTTAGCCGGTCATCCTTATGCCTTGAGAGACCATGCAAAGCCTCATCTTAGAAGCCCTGCATAACCCCAGCCCTGGATAGCATTCCTCTCTCCTGGATTTTTCACATGTTCGAGTCCCATTTTCTTCTCTACTGGCGTAGCTAGGACTCTAGGGATTCCCCCTCCTTAACTAAGTGGTAAAGTCTTGGTTTCCAGGAGTGGCCTCTGCCCATTGTCTTTCTTCCGGAACCTCTGTGTGGTGCCTAGCATAATCTTGATTCCTAGAGGATGGTGGAAAAGTATCCGCTGTTCAATTTGATAACCTATGAACAAGGCCAATGCTGAATTCATTGTGTGGGGGGATTAGAGCTTGGATGACCGTGTGGAGCACAATAGGTGTTGATCTGTGGCTTGTAGGGTGTGGTTTCATCTACAGTTGAATGGAGCCTGTGCAATGGGAAGAGGCAGAGGTATGTGTTCAGATAAGTGAGCCCGACTGGCTATACACACCACTGGCTATACCACACCACTCCCTTCCCCACGGTTTCATCTTACTCATTCAACTCTTTTTTGACCATCTGCTCTCCACCAGACACCGTTCTAGGAAAGAACTGAAAACGCAGGAGACAAAGAATCCATAGCTTCTTTAGAAGGCAGGCAAGAAAACAGACTATTACAAATATTTAGCGTTGTTGGCAGGCTCCAAGGAAGATCGCCTATATTGGAGGATCTCATCTATAAAATCTTCCTGAAAGAGATAATACCGAAGCAGAATCCTGAAGGAGTTGCCTGGGCAAAGAGGTGTATGTGCGAGACACAGGGGGATCACACGCGGAGGCCAGTATACTCGCTGGTGTGGTCTGGAGAGGATATGAGGATTGAGACAGGAGTGCCAAGCAGAAGGCAGAGAACAGTCAGGAAGGGGCTCGTCCTTCTTGGTAAAGAGTTTGGAGTTGGTGCTAAAGGCAGTGGGGCATGTTTAGGGGCACCTGGGCGGTTCAGTCGGTTGGGCATCTGACCACAGCTCAGGTCACGATCTCACGGCTCGTGGGTTCGAGCCCCGAGTCGGGCTCTGTGCTGACAGCTCGGAGCCTGGAGCCTGCTTCAGAGTCTGTGTCTCCCCCTCTCTCTGTGCCTCCCATGCTCATGCTCTGTCTCTCAAAAATAAACATTAAAAATTCAAAAAATGAACATGAAAAAATAAAGTAACCGAACAGGAGGGAAGAGTTACCGATTTTTGAAGGAGGACTCTGGCCAAATACAGAGAATGGAAGTGGAGGGGCAGCTGAGTGAGGGAGACCGATGGGAGTGTGTTGACGAAACCAGACAGAAAACTATGGGGCTGGTTGGCGTGTCGGGATGGAACCAGACAACTTAGACCTGGATTGGAAAAGATGGTCAAGGGAAAGGAGCAAATCTCCCTCAAGCTTAGAGAACTAACCCCATACACAATGGTGACATGTGCCCTCGTAAGACCAGGAGAAGGAGGAGCAGGTTTGGGGGGCAGGAGCCCGGCGGGGCTCAGGGACAACCCTGAACTCAGTCTGTACGGACTGTCTGTGAGGTGCCTCTGGGACATGCAAATGGACCAAGGGAGCGGAGAGACCGGTGTCGGTCGGAAGATGGTCCTCAACACATCAGTGCATAGGGATGTAAGTGGGGGCTGATCCACATTTCGTGGAGCCTAAGCTTTTGAGGGGCCCTGTCGAAGGAAAAAAAAAATACAAATTATGAATGTGAAATTAGGTGTGACTATGTAGGTCTTGGAAGAGGCTGTGCAGGGAGGGACCCTGGGGCTTGTGTGTCATTGGCTTCATGGTAAGTCCGTCCACCGTGTGCGTAAGCACTTTTTAACTACCCATTTATTAGCTGGGGGTGTGAAATTCCTTTAAAACATTAAGGTTTGTTAAAATTCTCGTGAACAACACTACAGAATTGAGGCAGGGAGAAAGCAGTTAGGAATTAACTTTTTAAGTCTAACTTGGAAGTGGAAGGAACGTTCTGGATGAGCTAAGGTTAAGAAACTTTCAGATCTATTTTTCACACGGGGCTGTCAGAATGTATCCAATTGCAAACCAAATAAAAATTTGAGGACAAACCCTCAGAAGAGCCAATCTTTCTATCTAATAGACCTCCAGAATAAGACATTCCCTAGCAGTATCTGATTTGGCTGTCTAAAACGCAACAAAACTTACTCATTCAGCGTCAGGGTGGGGAAGGAATCCGTCTAAATCAGTAAAGCCTGGATTATGAAAGGTTTTCGAAAGAATCACATTTCTGTTACTTTTGAGTCACGCAAGGTATTCACACTTAAATCCGAACCTCAAGTGATAAACGGCAGAGTAAGAGGAATCCAGAAGCCAAAGCACCGTGAACCCTCGACAAGACGACACGGGTACCAGGTGTTGGAGGCCAAAAATAGATGCGAGCTCTGATGCGGAGAATTATAAGAGAGGAGGTGGCAAACCAATCCTGCACGTGAAATTCACAGCAGCAGTGAAGGCATCTCCTAGGGTGTGTGGTGTGCGGAAACCCAGTACGGAGGGCGGAAAGAGTTGCTCTGGGAACCCTTGGCTAACTGCTGTTTATCTAGTAGTAGAGAGCCTGTGGTTCATCTGAGCTCGAAGAAGCAGGTTGGCAAAGGCTTTTCAAATGAAAATGTAAGCAGCCCGAATTGTGCAGACTGGCCAAAGTCTGTACATTAGACAAGGTTCCCTGGAGGGGTTAGAGTGGGAGAGAACCAAAGCCTAAGAGACTCTTAAAAAATGAGAACAGAGGGCTGATGGGGGGTGGGAGGGTGGGGAGGGTAGGTGACGGCTATGAAAGAGGGCATCCTTTGGGATGAGCACTGGGTGTTGTATGGAAACCAATTTGACAATAAATTTCATATATTTAAAAAAAAAAAAGGTTCCCTGGAGGGAAATGTCGGCGACAAAAATAAAAAGATAAAATACATAATGGTTCTCCAACCGGCTAAGTAAATGCGGGGCAGCAGAAAGCCCAGGGAGCTCGCTTGGACGCGGAAGCTTAAGGGAGCTTAGAGATTGCGGAAGGACGCTGCTATATCAAGCAAGTCTTTGCAAATTTAGGAGTCTATGAAACAAGTGAATCATTTTTTGCCACCATGGAAAGAGATAGTCCTGACATGTATCTCCCGATGACTTCCTAAGGAGTAAGAAAGGAAGCCATTTATAATGTCAAATTAACTTCGAAGTTGAGCCTGCATACCGCGCTTAGCACTTCTCTTTCTTCATCTCCGGAGTTCGGGGCTTGTGCTTCCATCTCCGCGAGGCTGAGAAAACATTCTCCCAAGGTTGTTAAGTTTCTTATAAAATAAGCAGTGACTCAGCTGAGAGGTCGGACAAGATTTCAGCAAGAATGTAATTTGAAAGGATTTTGTTTTGAACTTCTGCCCTGCCAGCCACAAACTCCAAATGGGATGTTTGCCATATTTGCTATTTCAGCTGTGACTTTGATGCTTTTCCTCAGTTTAAGCGGGAACAAATGGAGAAAATTAACAAGCTAACGTTTTGGAAATATTTTGGCTCTGAGACTTAGGTTATTTTCCGCTTCCAGCAGGTCATTGCTTCATTCATTCACCCAAATTCACTGATTTGATAAATATTTCCTGAGCATCTAATACGTGCCAGGCACTGTTCTAGGTGCTACGGCAACATTACTCAACAAGCAAAAAGGCCGTATTAAAACATGACAATAAGAGAGCCTCCTAATCAGGGCCTAGGTTTTTTGGTTTTGTTTTTTTTTTAAAGTTTATTTATTTTGAGAGAGAAGTGAGCGAGTGTGGGGGAGGGGCAGAGAGAGAGGGAGAGAGAGAATCCCAAGCAAGTCTCCCTGTTGTCAGTGTGGAGCCCAATACGGGGCTCGATCTCACGAACCTCAACCTCATGACCTGAGCCAAAATCAAGAGTCAAGAGTCAGATGCTCAACCTACTGAGCCACCCAGGTGCCCCAGGGGGCTATTTTTGATCAGCTGATCCGAGAAGGTTATTCTGAGAGGCAACATTTAAGATAAAATCTATGTGATAATAAAAGAGCCAACCAAGATAGGGCGAAGGAGAATTCGGGCAGAGAGAACAGCGCAAAGGCTAATCCGAAACGCACTTGACCTGCTCCAGGAACAGCAGGAAGCCCAGGAAGCTGAAATCTGTGTGAGATTAGTCAGAAAGTCGGTAGAGACGAGCGTACAGAGCTCTGCAGGCCCAGCGAGTTTGGATTTCATTCTAAGTACAATAGGAAGCCACTAAAATATTTTAAGCAGGGAGTGACATGATCTGATTTACATTTTGAGGTGTGCCAAGTAAGCCTCTGCAGTCGCACAGCGGAGCGTGGCTGAGAAAGCACACAAGCGCGGTGTTGGGTTTTTCTCGTTTCGAATCACGATCATTGACCTCAAATGGCCCTCAGTGCTTGCTGCCTGGCGATCGCACGTGTCCCTGGTCCATTAACTGCTTGTCTCCTAGACAACTGCTCCATACTGCCTTCTCTGTCTGGAAACCTCCCTTCTTCCTTAGCCCTGTTCACTCCCACTGACGGCCTTGCCCCTCTGACTTTACTGAGAAAAATGGACACTTCCATAACCTGGCACACCAACCCGCACGCGTTTGTATCCAAATGCGCCACCATCCCTCTGGGTTTTCTCTGTTAGCCTCAGCATTCCTGTTTGAGGCCAATCACTTCATGTTCTCCCCCCATGCCTTTTCCAGGACATTCTCTGACAGTTCTCTCTGCTCACCCATGCATCATGCCCATTTTACCTCTCCCTTTATCTCAAATGCTCACCAGCAGGGAAACCCTGTGCAATTTTTCCCCATCTGAAAAAAAAAAAATGGCCTTGATTCCACTTTTCTCTTTGGCTTTTGCTGTTTTTCTGCTACCATTTATAGCAAATTCTAGCATATTCATTGTCAGTTCCTCTTTTCCCATTCTCTTATGAACCTGCTCCAGTAAGACTTTTATGGCCACCGTTCTACAGAAATTGCTGTTTTTAGCATCCCAGTTACCCCTACAATGCTAAAGCCAGTGGTCAATTCTCCTTCCTCATCTTAATGGCTAGCGTGGTGACCATTCCCAGAATTGGACCGAGGTGAGCATGCCCTTCTTCCTGAAATAGTTGGCTTCACTGCCTTCGAGGACCACCCTCCCCTCCTGGTTGTCTCCTGTCAGCATCCTCTACTGGTTCCGTTGTATCTTCCCACTATTTTAAAGTTTTTGTGCCCTAAGGTTTATTTCTTAGAGAACTTCTTTATCAGCCTCACTGGCTAATTGATCTCAGCTAAAGTTATTGAATGAATGAATGAATGAATGAATGAATGAATGAATTGGATATAAGAGTAAGGCAATGAAGTAGTCAGGATGACACCTAAATGTTTAGCTTGAGAAACTACGTGGATGGTAAAATAGGGTAGCCACAAGGAGGACTAGGTTTCCGGGATGGAGAGAGTCCAGAGTACTATTCTCGATATATTCATTTTGAGATGACCATTAGGCATCAGGGAGATATATTATTAGCCAGCTGTGCAATATATAATAAGTCTGAAAGACACTCAGGGACAGGGTCAGATTGGGCTGCTATGTAGTTTGTAGATGGCATTTAAATTGTGGAACCGGATGAAATCTAGTCAAAGAGCTGAGAGAAGGGAAGGAAGTCCAGAACCAAGCCCTAGGTTAATCCGACATTTAGAGATCCAACAGAGGAGACGGAGTATCCAAAAAGACTGAAAAGGAGCTGATAGTGAGTTTGGGGGAAAGCCAGGAGACCACGGGATCACTGAAGCCAAAAAAAAAAAAAAAGTGTTCTAGGAAGATGGGACCAGATGGTGCCAAAAGCTGCTGAGAGGTCAAGTACAAAGAGTAAGGTGACCGCATGCTTGTCAGGCACAGTCTCAGTGGAGTGACAGGATGGAAGGTTTGAGGCTTGAGATGGGACAGAAGTTCACGAAGTGAGGGAATCAGCTACAGCCCTTCTGTCATTTTGCTCGGAAGGGGAGCAAACAGGATGGTCGTATCACGGACTGTCATTACCCCTCGCCCTGTGACCCCTCTGCGTCCCAGCTCACTTTCCCAAGCACCAGCACCGCAACAAATCCACGCCACACCAGGGCCTGGAATCCACTGAGTAGCCATCGGCTTCCCCTGCTCAGACTTCATGGACCACCACCACTCCTTTTTCCCTGCCTTCGCTTCCTCCATCATTTCGGGAAAACCCAACTCTGATGAAACCATTTATTATGTTATCCCTGCACCCAAGGGGCGCAGCATGGCTGAAGAAGACACACAACCGTGTTGACAAGACTGATTTTAGATTTATGAACACAAATCTCCAGTAGGTCTTCGGGCGAGTCCTACAACGCACGTTGCCCAGAGAGTTGACTTCCCTCCTCTCCAAGAGGATTACCTTACACTCTATACTCTTTCCTCAAGCCTTGAGTACCCTTCCCACTTCCTCTCTGCCGACGATCTTGCCTTTTCAGTTCGCTGACAAAAGAGAAATAGAGAGACCAACTCATCCTGCATGCCATCCACTAAAGTACCTACATCTATGCCCATGTCCATCTATGCCAGCTCTTCCCTTTATGCGCTGAGTGCAACTTCCCCCTTCTGGGAGGTTATCATCACACACACACACGCACACGCACACACACACACACACACACACACAGCTGCAGTATTTACCGTCATAAACAATATACCTCCCTAGACTTCAAGTTCCCTCCAGGAACCCACCCCTTCCCTGCCTACTTTTCAGTTCTCAAGTACAGTAAAACCTTATATGGCGAGTGACTTGTTCTGCGAGAGTTGTGCAAGACAAGCAAACATTTCTAATACATTTTAACTTGATATCCAAGCGATGTCTTGCAATACGAGTAGTACGTGACACCGAATGTCACGTGATCACAACTGAGCCAATGGTTCTTGAAATTCGCACTGATATGCAAGTGCTTTGTATTACAAGCACGTTCTGGAACGAATTATGCTCGCCAACCAAGGTTTTACTGTACTCTGTATTGTCTTTGTGTCCTCACCTTCCATTCTTTCTTGAACTTACTCCACTCAGACTTGCTCATGTTCTTACTCCGAAGGCTACTTAGGACTTCCAAGTTATCAAACATGGGGACAGTTCTCAGTCCCCGTTACTCGACTTCCCAGAAGCACTTGCCCAGCTCCTCATGCTCCCTATCTGCAAACACTTGTTTTCACTTGTCTTCTGGAATACCACTCTTTCCTGATTTTCCTCCTACCTCATTAGTCACTTCGTGGTCTCCTTTGCTTCCTCCCTCTCCCCCTCCTCCTGTATACCTTTAAAAACAGTAGTGCCCAAGGGGCACCCGGGTGGCTCAGTCGGTTGAGCGTCCAACTTCGGGCTCAGGTTATGAACTCACGAACTGTGAGTTTGAGCCCCACATCAGGCTCCGTGCTGACAGCTCAGAGCCCGGAGCCTGCTTCAGACTCTGTGTCCCCCTCTCTCTCAAAAATAAAGATTAGAAAAAATAAAAAATAAAAAACCCAGTAGTGCCCAGGACTCAGTCCTTAGATCTATACCTACGTCTACTTCTTAGACCTATCCCTAAGGCATTATAAGCCATCCAAAAAGTGAGGACTCCCAAATGTCTTCTATCTCCAGGTTTTGACCTTTTACCTGACTTTCAAATTTCCAAATCTAACTGCTTACTTAACATCTTTGGTTGGAATGTCTAATAGGCGTCTCTAGCTTGACATGACCTACACAGAACTCTTGGTTCTCAGACCCCCTCACCCAAATGCACACACCCTCCTCCATAAGCCTTCTGCCTGGGGGTAGTGGGGAGGGGCTCCTCAGGCCAGACGCTTAGGATTCATCCACGATAATCACTGTGCTCCACATCTATACTGTCACTAGGTCTCGTTAAATCTGTCGGCATGACATACATGAATCTGACACTTTGAGCCAGTACCATTCGGAGTTCCTGGACTACACTAACCTCCACACTGGTCTTCCAGCCCTGGCCCTCTACAGTCTGCCCTCCATGGGGCAGTCAGCCTGATCTTTTACAAATGTCATTCCTCAGCTCAAAATGCTATGGTGCAAATTACATTTCAGATAAAATGCAAGCTTCTCACTGTGGCTGCCACCTACCTCCCCGACCCCGTCTTGTCGTTCGTGTACTCACCATGCTCTGATCTTTCTGAAAACACAGTGCTTCTAATGCTTCACATGGTTACCTTCTCGTTACAGTTTCTGATCACATGTCACCTCTTGGGAGCGATGCCAGCGGGATACAGTCGCCTCTCTCCCAACTATTTTCCTTCTTTTTTTTCTTTCCGTTTACTTTTCTCATTTGCACTTTCACTACTTGAAATCAGGTGCTTATGTGCCTGCCTCCTTTATTAAAATGTAAGCTCCTTGAAAGCAGGACTCTATATCCACGCTATCTTCAGTACCTAGCGTAGTACTAGGTGCACAGTAGCCACTTAACTGGCTAAATTACAGGAAAAGATCTTTGAAAGAGGAGGTTCAAAGGTGGCTTTTTTTTTTCTTTTAACCATTATTTTTTAATGTAGATTTTGGAGAGAGAGAAGGGGGGAGGGGCAGAGACAGAGGATCTAAAGCAGGCTCTGCGCTGACAGGAGAGAGCCTGATGCAGGGCTTGAACTCACGACCCGTGAGATGGCGACCTGAGCCGAAGTCGGATGCTCGATTGACTGAGCCACCCAGGCATCCCTTTGTTTCACTTTTAAATGAACGTAAAATACTAGGGCATATTTTTATGGGAAATAATCCCATCATGGGAATAATCCTGTAGGAAAAGAAATTATTAATGCCGGAGCAAGGGGATAATGCAGAAGGCAGACAACGTAGATATACAAACAGGCATGTTAATTGGGTTCGAGAAGTGGAGACAAAATAGGATCTGGGACGTTATCGCCATTAGTTCTGTGTAATACTGTCCTTGGACTCTGCTGGTAGGAATGCCTTGATTGTGTTCGGAGAAGTCACCCCCCCCATTTTACCCTTTGCATGAAATCGACCCAAGTTCTGTGGGGTACTGAATGTCAGGATACGTCAGGGCTTTACAATGAAAATGTCTTTTTTGCTTAGCTAACACATGAGAGGCCCGGGGTGGTTTAAAAAAAAAAAAAAAGCCTGCACCCTTCCCCCCCTACCCCGGTACTATAAATTAAGAACGACATTTTCATTCGTGCCTCTTTCTCTTTCAGGAACTTTGTGAAAAACAACATTTGTTTTATGAGTCATCATCAAGAGGAATTAGTGCCAAAACAGCTTCAAAAAAGAAAACCCCCAAGAGCAGCTCTTGGAGTGTAAAAAGCGGTGTGGTAGGGGACGAGCAAGGTGGCTTTCTCCGGAGACCTAATGGCCTCAGACCTTCCAAGTGTTGACAAATTAGAAGGGTGTCTTTGTACCAACACCTATTGGCCACCCCCATGTTTTCTTAGGGTCACGGAGCTAGTTTTAGAGGGACCCCCTGAAATGATAAGGACAACCTTTCATGTCCACCTGTCAAAGCGTAAATGGGGTGCAAGATCCCAAGTGATCTCTTACTCTGAGTAGGATACTAGGTGAAAAATACTGGCTGGTTCAATACTTCCCACCCTTTTCACATAGCAGCCTTTGAAAAACTATGAACTAGTAATGCGATCAACTTCTGCCTTAAGGTATGTACGTACGGAGGCCAGTCGCAGCTTTATTATCCGGACACATAAGTGGCCGGGACACGAGCTTACAGGGTTTTTTTTTTGCCCACTATGACAGTACTTACACTGGGTCTTCTGTAAAAAAGAACAGGACACAACGTGGACAATTGCACCTATGTTTTAGATTAGGATAGGATCCTGGCTAGGATTTCAGTGATAATTCCTAATTATATTTCAACAAGTACAAAGATTATGCAGCTCATTCTATGAATTATGAACAACAGTGTAATGCAAAATACCCCTTTATAAATTTTATGTATTATCACATATTAAAAGAAACAATTCTGCCATAGTTAAGAAAAACAGACACTTTTCCATCCATTTAAAAAAATATATATGAATAGAAAAGGCAATTTCCAAATCCTGGGACCATATATACTTAGTAGTAGCTGTTAGTAAAACATCAGAAAAGGAGTCAGGCCATTAGGTTATTTATCCAAATCTCTATAATCAATTAGGTTTGAGTTACGCAGTCAAGCTTATAAAACTCTCTCCTTGTAAGGCTTTCATGACTTAATAGCGATCCATAGTTTCCCGCAATTCTTTGCACTCCTCAGGAATATCACTACCTCGGGTCATGGCATACTGGCTAGAATTGATGCTGACTTTCAGATGACTGCAGACATAGGACATCAGGACAACTCCTTCCCTATGTTCTTCTCTATGATGAAACAGAGGTCACCAGCTATACCAGAAGCTTGAGTTTTTACCACAACAATGAATTGCTTTCCTCTGCATTTCTCCAGTTGAATATTAGGACTTGGTGGGGCATTTTACCAATTTGGATATGACGACAGAGAACCTACAATAAAGAATCTTGACCCACTTCAGGAGTAACCCATTAAGTGACTATTATAAGCTATGGGAGGCACACAAAGACTTAAGGCACGAATAACCTAACTTGAAAAAGAGTAACCAATTACGTTTGACCTGAAGAAAAGAGAATCCTAAGAGCCAAAACCCTTCGTTATTTAGGTTGGGATTTTCCTACTGGGCCCAAACAAACTGTCCCAGTTTGACAGAAGGGTATATGACCTAGTCATTTCCCTACAACAAAATGGAAAGACTACAAATCTGTATAATAGGGAAACTGTCCTAGCAGAGACTCAGGAGAATGACTAAAAGTCCTGATTCTGAAACGAATTACATAATGAAAATTGGCAGGGAAAGTTATGAGGAAGGGAGACTTGAGACCTTCCTTCTACCACAGCATATTTCCTATGCAAGTTAGAGCATGTGTTGGGTGGTTGTGTTTTTTTTTTTTTTTTGGAAAAAGGAAGTGTGTTCTAGAGGATCAATTTAAGAAATTTATTATGAATCTTCAGTGGAATTAGATGCTGAGATTTTTTTTTAATCAAGACAGGGAATTGATACAAATTTGTTTTCTTTGCCAAGCGTCCCAGATTGTGAGATATTTAACAAAACTGTTACATGTTCCCTTCAAAGTCTGAGCACTATGTATACATTAGCAATTTGTTTTAGCCACTCATCATAAATGGGTAGGAAATTGTTCATAAACTTAGGTGGTTTATCACTGGTGATTTCAACTTCGGTATCTTAAACACTCTTACACGTTTCTTTTATTACCCTGAGTCCGTGACTAAATAATTCTGTCTTCGAACCAACTTTTACCCAACATGTCCCCAATCAGAGCTTTTTTTGGTTTTCAAAAATAAAAAAGGGGGAATACTTACAATGTGTATGTATATATTCACAGTTTTTATTTATCAAAAAATTTACAGCACTTGTGAAGAGCCAGCAGAAGACCTCAGACACGCTCATTCTTCCCAGCTTTGTTAAGTTTAGTGGGTCAGCCAGGACATTTTGCCAGGTGACGCTCACACAGCAGCCCTGAAACCTAAACTGGTTAGATTGTCTTTCTTCCTCTTTTCTGAGAAAGCGTTTTGATGCGCTACTGATCTACCCACTTTTCAAGTCACTCGAATGCTGAAAATATTACAACACCTGGATCCGCACATTGGCCATATAATCATGTCCCCCCCCCCCTTTCCTACATTTCTTTTTGGGGGGAACGTTACAAAACAGGTCACTTGTTACTGTTAATTAAAGCTAAGTGGAAAATCTCGATTTTTAAAATAGTCTGCCCGGAACCTGTAACTTCTTCACGGAATGGTATCCTCTGTATTTTATGAGGTCTACCTATCCTATTGGCTCTTAACGTGAAGCAAATAAACACGATGTAAAAAAAAAAAAGAGAGAGAGAGAGAGAGAGAGAGAGAGAGAAAGAGAGAGGGCACACGGAAGTTTGAAAATCAGAAGTCTTTCACAAGAAAGAAAATATAGAAGTTAGCCTTTGTCCCCCCCCCCCCCCCACCGCCATTAAGAGAGGCACAGTAGGGAAAGGCATCGAGAGGAAAGAAGATAAAAATAAATCTAAAATAACGTGTGTTGTTCAGTGCAGGACGTAAGTGAGGTTTGGGAGACTTTATGAGATGGTGAGGAAAATGGACTCGAATATGGAGGTTAGGACGCGGCCATTTCTCATGAAGCTTTCAAAACGTTTTGGAAATTCAGGTTTTAGTGGCGGATTGTGTTGGAATACTGTCTCTAGTAGGTTTCTACTGAGAAGCCAATTGCACTCTCCACTCAACTTCACTTCGCGTTGAAATTACTGTTGGTTCTACCGAATTCCTCACCCCAGGGGTGGAGCACAACTGCAGCCTGATCCGCACGCCACCATCCCAGGGCTCACGCGGGTGAGCCAGAGAGCCAGTGTTTCACACATGCACATTTATTGTCATTTTAAGAGGAGCAATCCCAGATCCTGGATAGGCAGTCACTCTTCAGCTCCATTAAATAAGACACAGCAAGGGGAAAGACATGTCTTGCAAAATGGCTTTCAAGTTCAAGTTGAACTATATTATAATTATACTGTGGCACAGAGGCAGCTTGTGGGCACTTCTTGTTAAAACAGCACAACGTATCAACTTCTGACAAGACTCTTGGTATAGCCTCGAACACCAACCCCGGATTACTACTTTCCTACAACTAGAGTTGAGTCTTACCAGAATCACAGAAGTACATACGAGGTGCAACCCATCACAGCTTCTTTCTCACATCCATCTCATAGGTAAGAGGTTTTGCTTTTTAAAACTACAATTCTGTAACTTTTAAAAGATATTTAACATTTTCTATCATATTAAATTAGCAACATAAAACATTATGCTTAATCTATAAAGTTCTACTCCGGTTCATTCCCTAGAATTTATACACATATTTTTATTTCTAATCTGCAAGAAAAAAATTGCCTATTTGATATTTGGTAACAGAGCATTAAAAGATACTATACACACGTGGCATATATATATTTACAAAATACACTTCAAAAAGAAGCCAACACACTTTTAGCAAAAGTCTAAGCTTGCATAGATCAAAAAGAAAAAAGAATTGTGAATACAATTTTTGTTAAAATAGAAAATGGGGAATAAAAGTTACAGAATGGATATGAAGAGAGATCTTTTCCAAACTTTTATTTGTGCACATTCAATTGAAAAAGATAACTTTTACAGGTTCTTTGGTGCCCATATTCAGCATACAAAAATGTAAAAGACTATTCACAAATAAAACACATTAGCTCAAACTGGAAAAAACTAATGACAACAACAGAACAATTTAAGGTAGTGCACACTGTGACAGCTCTGCTTTCGGGGACATGAGAATTACTGCGAAAATAAATAGAATGTCCTTTTGTAAAAGCAGCAATGTCATGTCTTGTAAACTTCCTTTTTATATTACAGCAAGGTCTGAAATAAAATCCAAAGGGCCTGGAGCTTACACTGTAGCCGTGAATGAATAAAAGAGTCTATTTCCTCAATTACTGTTGGTCCAGTTTTCCTTTTGTTTTGAGTCCAATGTGCAGCAGGTTTTAAAAGGTGCTCAGTTAGGGATTCTAACCAATTAAGCGATGAATTATAAAATTTCTTTCCTGCTTTCAAACACAAACGGGTAAATCTGTTCCACAGCAGTAGCAACAGCCTTTACGTTGGGCCCTGTACCAAACACAACAGAGAGAGGAAGGGGTGAGAAGAGCGCCAGGAACGCGGATTTCCCAGAACTGAAAATATATGGGGCTGTTTTTAAAAAGATCTACACTTTACATAGTCAGACGGTCACAGCAAAAACCAAGAGAATAAAATTCTCTCTGAACAGTTCGAGGCAATCTGAAACACCAATGACGTGATTCGTCTTGTTTTCGGGCCCCAGGGTGAAGACAGTGTACATAAAAACCACACACAGACTGCCGTGAAGGAGAATAAGAAGCGATGTGAGATACTGATTAAAGGAAGGAATGATAAACGGGAGTAGACATTTTGGGCACTAGCCTTTTGGTCGCTGTAGTCTGGCTTTGGTTAGGCCGCCTCTGACGCTCACAGGAGTGCTGAGGAACCCAGTGAAGTACAACAAGCCTGCTTCCAAAGTTCTGGGAAATCAGAGGGCTGTGACTAGCTAACTGGTCTAAAACGCCCCGCAGATTAGTACTCACTACCCACCCCCACGTGTATTACTAACCTGGCCATTCATCCTCACAGTTCACTCAGTAAATAGGGGCGCGCGCGCACGCGCACACACACACACACACACACACACACACACACACACACGGGAATGAGGTAACGCTACATATGAATTAATCCATATAAGGCTAGGAATAACTAGTTTTTAAAAAATTTAATATTCCACTTGAATAGATAAAAGGAAACATAAAAAAAGACCAAATATTTTCATAAAACATTTTAATAAAAATGGTTTCACTAACGTACGCTTAACTCTTTTGAAAGATCTTAAAAACACACATATTGTACCCACTGTGAACTCTCTGAAGGTACTGACCACATGCTATCATCAGGGTCTGCTCTTTCCTGATTCCTCTCCCTTCCCCCACATAGGATAGTGCTTTGCCTATGGGAACCACTCAGTATCTGTTCACTGAATTGTTAACATTTCATAGGATGTTCCAGATGTAAATATATAACGCATACTAATCAACCTAACTGTCTTCAGTTTGTGATGTTGTTTAGTTACCTATTAACTCAAATGTAGATTTTACCTATGCATCATAAACTCTACACTTAATGGGGACTTCTCAACAGATTTTGGGGCTCTGCCAGAGGCCTAGGCTCCAAAATGTAGGAAGAGGCAGTTGAAAGAAGACAAGAAAGAACATGGATTTGTTCCCCCACACTCCATTTTAAGATTTCGGCATGACTCTGGCAGTAGGTTTTAAAAGTCTCCAAGGAAGATGTGAAAACCCATAGAATCAGTCAAAACTAAAACTTACTTGTTCAGAGTCTAAAGGTGTTGGTAACGTGTATTTTCTCTTAAGGACTAAAGGAATAAAAAGAAAAATTCAAGGACACCAAAGAAATTTTCCTGAATCCAATTTAGTCAAAGGTTGGGCCTAACTCTCAAGTGATGTCTCCGTACAATTTATACACACAGTACTTTTAAAAACCATCCTGTGTGCTAATGTGATCCTTTGACATCTATGCCTTGTCTTTGAAACCACCCCTTTCAAATACTTAGGACTCAGAAGATACATAACAAAATACACATAAGACGTGATAAATAGGCACCAGTGATACAGGAGTATTTTGCTTAGGTAAAACCTCTATGAAGTTTATGAAGTGGATTTCTCTTAGGGTGCCTGTGTGGCTCAGTGGGTTAAGCGTCTGACTCTTGATTTTGGCTTAGGTCATGGATCTACAGCTACGTGGAATAATACGAATGAATCTCACTAGATAATAATGAATGAAAGAACACTGACCCAAAACAGTATGTATAAGACTTAAAACTAGTAGAAAAAGCAGGCAAAACGAAACTACAGTTTTAAAAGTCAGGAGACTGGTTCCCTTTGTAGGGCAGAAGTGACTGAAGGGGGACAATGAGACAATATTTATATTTGGATATAAGCACTTCATTCAAACCATAATTGGCCATACGCCTGCTTTCAGTATCATAAAATACCTGTTACTGTGATACTTCCCGTTGAAAAAATCTGTAACGTAGCTCTTAGAGATTTTATCCGATAGCACACAGCAGGATGAAGTTCAGGTTCATAACTGTACAAAAAAAAAAAAAAACCACAATTAATATAAATATTTATAGGCTGACAAACAATTACAAATTTGGTAAGTTGTCCTGATTCTTCAAAGACCTACCTGGCATGAGGTCTATTGTTCTTTGTGAATTCTGGCAAACGGATTTCAAATGGCATGTTACACACCGCCAAAACGTTAACGACCTTAAAATCTGTAAATATTACCTTCAGGAGAGAAGTACAACTCAATGAATTATTTTGCAACAAAAAAATTCCTCATCAGAAAATAGAAATTGTTCATCAGGGGAACTATAAGTAACTCTTTCAATCCTTAAAAGTAAGAACAAACTAGAAAGAAAAACAACACCTGACAAACTGATTTAGTTTTCGGTGACTTCTTACTACCATACAGGTGACCCTTGAACAATGCAGGGATTAGTGCCCCTGCCAGTCAAAATTCCACGCATAACTTCTGACTCCTCAAACTCAACTACTAATAGCCTACGATTGACTGGAAGCCTTACCCATAACATAAACAGTCGATTAACACATGTTTTGTATACATATTATATACTGTATTCTTACAATAAAGCTAGAGAAAAGAAAATGTTATTAAGAAAGTCATAAGGAAGAGAGAATACATATATGGCACTGTAATAGATTTATCAAAAAATATCTGTACATAAGTGGATCCGCACAGTTCAAACCTGTGTTGTTCAAGGGCCCACTGTAATTAAAGAAAAAGGTCAAAAACTTCATCAAAAAATTAAATAAAACTTGAGAGATTTGCAAGATTAAAACATCTGGGTCTTTTGAATCTTATCTTGTATTTTTTTAAACTTTAAGTGGGATATTTAATCTGCTGGGACAGGAGAAAGAATAGTGATTATAAAAATTAAAGCAGAGTTATCCTTCTCAAGAGTCAAAATGGAAGTTGCCACTTAAATAAGTAAATACTGAGTATACGCTGAGTCAATACTGAGTACTGCGTGTACACTGAGCTCTGAAAGGTCAGACTTTTGCTTATAGGAGTAAGGTAAAATGACCTTTCTGCGAGTTTAGTTAGACGTTTTCTTCCGGGAGGGTAGAGTGAGAAAATGGTGTTTTTAACTGGGATTTTTCTCGACACGTCTAATGTTATACTAAGACAAGGTCCAAGGCTGAAAAGTAACTTCAGCCACTCCTACCAATAACTTGGATGGAGCAGTTTATTATCTTTTGAAACGTTCCCAGTAAAACCACAATTCTGGGTTAACTATCTTCCATCGGAGTACGTGCACAAGGCAGCTGATGAAAGTCACTACGCTGTCCAAAGTGGCCCCACCATCAGTCACGACTCTCAATACTGCCACTTTTCTTAGGCACCAACCCTCCCCCTCTCCCACCATCAGTACCCCGGCGCCTTTCTAGTATCTTCCACCTCGGGGAAGACTGAGGAAGACACAGAGAAACTCAACTTCCCACAACTGCTCATTTGAATTCCACACAGCCTGGGCCCATCTCTTCAGGGACCACAGCACATCTTTATTTTTCTTTCGTTGACTCATCATTTGCAAGTGACACAACAAGTCCATACTACATAGCAATTTTACCAAATGTATGCCTCCATAAAATGGTATTTGATAAAGTTAACCTCCCAGTGATGGTCACTTTACAAGTAAGAGCCCACCAACCAGTATGCACTTTCTGTGGACTAAACTGTGGATCTAACACAGCAGGCCAATCTTACAATGTCCGTTTTCAAACACTGTGCATTTTGTTTTGGACTTATGCTATTTTTTTTTAAATGTTTATTTTTGAGAGGGCGCAAGTCGGGGAGGGGCAGGAGACAGAGGATCTGAAGCGGGCTCTACACTGACAGCAGAGAGCACAATGTGAGGCTCAAACTCATCAGCCACGAGCTGAGCCGAAGTCAAGAGCCGGACGCCCAACCGACTGAGCCACCCAGGTGCCCCAGGATTCATGTCATTTTTAATACAGCTGATTGATTTTACAAAATGCAGCCTTTTCTGAGTTCTTATACACAGGTGTATACTTAGTATTAGTTATTCATGTGAATCCTTTTCAACTTACACCAGCAAATGCTGTTATTTCTCAAGCACAGATTCAGTCAGTTCTGCATATTTTTAAATAATCACAATTTCCTGTTATAATGGTAACGCTGTCACTAACCATAAAATGTAGGAACACGGTTTACTCTTAGCCACAAAATGTATAGATCTAGGCAAGTTCCATTCTAATATCTTTTTTCTTCTTTATAATTTATGTGATAGCTATCTATAAATACAAACAAATGCGCTTCAACTTTTTGAACGTAGGGCCCTACTCCCTACTCATCATCCTGACAAACTACTCTTGAGGTCATCAAAAACATGACTTGGTGTGTGCGTGTGAGGAGTGAACAACCTGAAGAGCTGAAAAGGCAGGTCACGTGTAAGGTAACAAGCGTCCCTGAGAAAGGGGGGCAGTGAAAAAGCCAGGATCCTTGCAAGGACTCACGTGGGTAAGCTCACTGCGTAATTTTTGTACTGAAGGACGGTAAGAAAAAGGCCAATCGTGAGGAAGTTTTTGTGTGATTTCTTCCGTCTATTAAATTAAAAAGTTTACCTTTACAAACTAAATCCTTCCATATTTGCGGTTCGGATGTTTTTTTTGAAAACATTACCTGAAAACCTAGTTTCTGCAGACTGCGGGCTAAACGTCTGGCACCAAATTTTGCTTCTTCTTCACTACGGTTTTAAGGAAACGAAAAGATTATCAGTCACACAGGAAATAAACTTTATACTGACAAACATGACAAACGACACACATGATTTTAAGTCCAGGAAAACGTCCTCCCCTTGTACAAAGGAAACATTAAAAGTCCAAGGAAAGTTTACCTTGTTGCTCCAGTGCAAATAATTTTTCCTGAGGACCAAATTGTAGCTGTGATTCTAGGTTTTCTAAGCTTCATTAATACTTTCTGCAAAAAACAACACACACACACACACAAAACCCAAAACCTGATTACACATTAAATATTAATTTTCACTTACGGTGCTGCTCTACGTGGCCATTTTAATACAAGTTGACTACTCGACGCTTACCCACGCCTGAAATAAATAACTGTTCTCCAAATCATCCATTCGGAAATCGAGCTCCATACCGAACACAAAGAACATATTCATCCAAAAGGACATTCAATTAATCAAAAATACAAGGTCTGCATAAACCTCTTACTATATACTTGAAATCAATACGCCACGAGTCTGTACACTTTCCAACTCTCATTCCCCGCTGGTTACATAACTGGAATTTGCGATTCGCAATCCACATAAATGGATCCTTAAACATGCCAAACCTGTTCACACCTCAGGGGTTTTGCAGTAATTGTTACTGTCATCCGGAATGTTCTTCCCTCAATATTCTCACTTCATTCAAGTCTCTCACCAGATGTCAGAGAGGCCTTCCCTGACCACTCCATCAATGCACCCGTCCCTTTGTCGCTCCCCACCTCCTACCTTGCTTTATTCTGCTTCATGGTACTCATCGCTACTTTCTGTACCTTACAGTTGAGATGCCTACTACATGTTCAAGTTCAATACACAAATCTTGAATGCAGGGGAAACGGTGGAGCTGGAGATGTAATTTTAGATTCTTTAGATATGAGAGCCATTTAAAGCTGTGGGTTTGAATGAAATTATCTACAGAATGAGCATAAGTCGGTCAAGGACGAAGGTCCAAGAGAACAAATTTAAGTTTTCATTGTAGTTTTTCATTTATGGAAATATTAATTATATGCCCATTGTGCATAGGAGAAGTAAATGTATACTGATTACGATAGCATATGAATCAGACGTTTCTCCTTCAAACTTCCGTTGGCATTTTGAGTTTTGCCCTTTCTCTGTCAAATACCGTATTACCCACCTATTATCAAAGCTATTAAATCTGGAAGGATAAAATTTCCCAAAGAGTCAAAATAAAATCTGAACTAAAAGATAGTATAAAATTTCACACACAAGTGGCTGGGAAACACTAAACTGAGTTTATTCTGCACTTAAGTGCCTTTCACCACCTGCTTACCATCAACTCAGCCTTTTCAGTTCATCTTCCTAGGAAAAATGACTTCCCTGTCCCATGGCACACACAAGATCCAAAGCAGCACGAGGCCTTTTACTCGCTAACCTTCTCCAGCGGACATATTCCTTCCTTTATTTAGGTGACGATGGCATTGCTGATGAACTTGAAAATCTTTAATTGTGTCACTATTAAGTTTTAATTGAATTCAATTCCCCTTAACTTAGTTTGTAGTACTAAGAACTAATAATTTACTGAGGTATACTGGCACCTAATTTTTAGAGCTTGGAGCCTTCATATACATTCATAATTTTCATAATAAATGTATAAGATACACATCTCAACATCATGTGGTTTACAAAATCCAATGAACACGTATTGTCACTTCTAATGTTAATCTTCAATAAGGTTAAAGGCAAGTTATCAATGCTTTTATTTTAAAGAGTAGAGGTCTAACAAAAACTAAAATTGAAAGTATCCAGGTTAGGATATGAATCATATTATTTTCAGCAATGTGTTACTAAGAATACCAACTATTTTATTTTAGCTAAATAAAGAGGGGTATGACAACATACTACAAAAATCACAACATATGTATTAGGACCTCATTCGTATCATGCATCATTCATGCAACTAAAAAATTATATTTGAATTAAGTATATACCACTGTACAGATGTCCCCTTCTTCAGTTAAAAGAAATTAAGAGAAAAAAATGTCTAGTAGCCTGTGAATTCTTTGCTAAGACTTCGAGATGTGTATATGCAAAAGTTGGCACTTCATGGGAGCGGGGGGGGGGGGCTTCTACAGGGCTCCATATTGTACTGAGTACAGCCGGCACTTGGTAAGGTGCTCTTAAACTATCGGTAAGTGAATATATTTTAGTATATCATTTATAGCACTACAAAACCAGTCTATGTAGCCCACACGCCAAAATTTAGATACTTACTCCAACATCACGCTTATAAATTACATTTGCTCCCTCCAAAGCAATCTTCCTTAAGTTCAAATGGCATCTTGTTCTAAAAACACAGACTACATTTGTAATTAGAATGTCCAATGCAACATCACTGTCTGCATCCATTGGGGTAGTTTAAAAACTGAGCTTCCCACCACGAAGATCACATCCTGAGAAAGAAAACAAAATAAAGTAATTACACTTAAATATCCTGTTAATTTATTTTTCATAAATAGTCTTGAAAATTAAAATATAAGAAATGAATTACACTATTTAGTTTTCAAATGTGACTCAAACCAAATCACGTCCCTTCTTTTCCTCACTAAAAATGTCATTTTTAAAAAGATAACAAACATGTCGTACAGAATCTTTCAAAATCCGGACCTTTTATGCCTTACAATTAATAAGTAACATTTACGTGCCAGGAGCCTACCAGACTTGTCTCCTGCTACTTCCCTTTACAACCACTATGTTTCAGGTGTATCATAATTATGGCAATTCTCCAAACACACCAAGTTTAAGGGTGGGACTTTGTGGTCCCAATGTCCAATCATTAGTGGTACTGTAACCCGCCTCATACAACTTGCCAGGGGGAAAAGAAGGGTGACCTGTCTTTCCTCTGTTTTAGGTAACTGACTTACCTGTTTAAAGAAGCAGAAATATTAATTATAATATTAATAGATTTTTCTCATTTACCAGTCAGCCATTCATTATTCACTTACTGAATACCTTCTATGCACTGAGGACACCAGGAAAAAAATGAGTAAGGCAAAATCTTTTGTCATCAAGGAGCTCACGAGTCTATGAGTGTAGGAAGAAGCTCTCACAAATAGCACACCATTTTCGTCAGGATCACAGTCTTTCAAGGTCTGTATCCTTTTAAAACTATGATACGAGCATTTCTATAAATGAACCAACAAAAAAGAGCCCCAGTTTTTACCAGTAAGCATATGACCCATTTCCAGTTACAAAATTCTGACCAGGTTTCCACATCTTAAAAAACAAGTAATGGTAATTTAGTTCACCTAACCCACAAAGAGAATACCAGAAAACAGTAACAATACCATTGTAATGATCTTGGGGATCCCTTGCAGCTACAATATGATAAACTAGTATTCTTTATAAGGATTCAAATTATTGTATGACTAAAACAACGAAGATGCCAAGGGTCCCGATACAGAAAATTCAAGCTTGTTTTCCTGCCGTTTGGGATCTGACAGAACACAAGTCAGACCAGACCTGTGGCACCTCTCTACGATGATGGAGCCTTCAGTTCTGTGCACCACCTGTATCTCCGCTTCACCAATTTCTGACTTTTATGTTCCCTTCAATCTGCTTATCTCCTTGTTTTGTTGTTTTCTGTGTATCTCTAAGACAACTCAAATGATTTTTACGTACAAGGGATAGGGCAGGAGTAGCAGTGCACATACAAGTAGACGGATTACTAAAGAGGATGGAGGCAGTTATCAACACTGATCTTAAACAGCAGGATCAATATCCTGACTCCCCACACACCAGGTACGAGAACCTGAAAAAGGTATGCAATCTATCTGTGCCTCGGTTTTCTCATTTGTGGCATGGCATATAGTGTCCTACTAGAACGTGTTGTGGGGATTATACAGAGTGTATAAAAAGTACTTAGCATACATATTTGGCAATAATAACACAAAAATGACAGTTAATATGGATAAAATAATCAATAAGCAGAGATCTCTTACTACCATTTCCCATGATTATATTATAGCCCAGATGCTGAGCCATATAGACCTCACCAGGTTTTCTATTTTCCTGTAAAAACTATGAAATAACTGAGGTAAAGAGGCTCTTAGCTGCGTACCCCAACATCCGTTCCACCCTTCCTGCACAGTGAACAGAACCCAGGTGTTTGCGAGAAATAAAATAGTATCCATACTTTCAAGGCTCCCTGGGAACAGGTAGAGCCAAGGGGCCACACGATCCTGTCACGATTAACGAAATGTAAAATGAAATAGTTTTGTATCTTTTGCGAATTAAAGATTGCTTAGAGTGACCAGACTAAGCCAGCCAAGACCCCTTTGGCCTTCCTACCCTTCTTCACTTTTATTGCCTGGACTTTAGATGTAAGAATTGGGAGCTCAAGTAGCCATCTGATCATGAGACTATGAGATAAGGGCAGTGGAACAGTAAGACAGAGCAAGCCCGAGCCCCTAATCCAATGGAATTCCTTATTACCCCTGTACTTCCTAATTCCAGACTTGATGAAGGTGGGAGAAAAATCAATTTCCATCTCAAGGCCCTCACCTGCTGAATTTCTGTCATATGCAGCCAAGCCTAATCCTAACGGATGCACATCCCAAGAGACAGGCTACAGAAAGCACTACTTAAAAAGAAACTCGTATGAAGAAACTGTCAAATTTACTGTTTTACACAGATTTTGTTTTTTACATTAAAATAAATTAAAACAAATTAAGGCGAGAATACCAGGACAATATGTAGGGTAAAAATAAGTCAAGAAAGTAGGTATAAAGCAAATCTCGGTGACTGCAAAGAAGACTTGAAATTAATACAATTGTGCCTGTACTTTAGTAACTTAAACTCTAAAAATGAGATCATAGGCGTCGTTCATCCTAAGTTACTCAATGTTCATATTTTAGATGAATATAACCTGGCAAGCAGCCTCAGAAAACACTATTGCTTTAATACGTTTTAAATCAAGGACAGAATATGGAGTCAGTACTTAAAAAAGAATCAGGCGGGGCATCTGGGTGGCTCAGTCGGTTAAGCGGCCCACTTCGGCTCAGGTCATGATCTCGCGGTCCGTGAGTTTGAGCCCCGCGTCGGGCTCTGTGCTGACAGCTCAGAGCCTGGAGCCTGTTTCCGATTCTGTGTCTCCCTCTCTCTGCCCCTCCCCCGTTCATGCTCTGTCTCTCTCTGTCTCAAAAATAAATAAACGTTAAAAAAAAAAAATTAAAAAAAAAAAAGAGGCATCCTACACAAAAGACTCCACATTTCTGAAGCATTACAAACAAACAAAAAACCCACTTGCAGTCAATTTAGCTATCTTGTAAAACAAGAAAGCAGTGCTGGATATTAACAAAGATTCACCCCACAGCTAACATCATACTCAATGGTGAAAAGCTGAAAGTTTTTCCTCGGAGATCCGGAACAAGTCAAGAATGCCCACTCTCACCACTTGCATTCAACACAATATTGGAAATCCTAGCCAGAGCAGTTAGGCAAGAAAAAGACAATGCATCCAAATTGGAAAGGGAAAAAGTAAAATTGTCACTTTTTGTGGATGGCATGATTTTATACATAGAAAACCCTAAAGACTCCACCAAAAACACTTTTATAACTAATAAATGAATTCAGGAAAAGCTGCAAAGTACAAAATCAATATATAAAATCTGTTCTGTTTCTATATACTAACAACAAACTATCAGAAAGAGAAATTTTAAAAACTCAATTTATAATTGCATCAAAAAGAACAAAATACCTAGGAATAAATTTAAACAAGGAGATGAAAAACCTGTACACTGAAAACTGTAAGACACTGATGAAAGAAAATGAAAAACAAGTAAATGTATATTACATGCTCATCGATTGAAAGAATTAATAGTTAAAATGTCCATACCACTCAAAGCAATCTAGAGATTCAATGCGATCGCTATCAAAATCCCAATGGTATTTTTCACAGAAATAGAACAAACAATCCGAAAATTTCTATGGAACCACACAAGCAATCTTGAGAAAGAACAAAGCTGGACTCCGATTTCAAACTATATTACAAAGCTATAGTAATAGAGATCAGAACAGAATAGAGAGCTCAAAATAAACCCATGCACGTTCAGTCAACCGATGTATGAATAAGGAGGCAAGCACACACAATGGTGAACAGACAGTCTCTTCAAGAAGTGGTGCTGAGGAACCCGGGCAGCCACATTCAGAAGAATAAAACTACACTCCTATCTTACACCACACGTAAAAATAACACAAAATGGATTAAAGACTTGAATGTAAAACCTGGAACTATAAAACTAGAAGAAAACGGGTGGTAAGCTCCATGATACCACCAGTCTTCGCACTGAATTTCTGGATCCAACTTTAAAAGCAAAGGCAACAAAAGCAAAAACAAGCGAGCGATACATCAAACTAAAAAGCTTCTGCACAGCAAACAACATGAAAGGCAGCCTACTGAATGCGAGAAAATTGCTGCAAATCATATACTCAGTAAGATGTAAATATCCAGAAAATAAAAAGAACTCTTATAACTCAATAGCAAAAACAACAAACAATCTGATTAAAAAATGGGTAGAGGAACTGAAGAGACATTTTTCCAAAGAAGGCATACGGATAGCCAACAGGCACATGAAAAGATACTCAATCAACATCGCTAATCATCAGGGAAAAGCAACTCAAAACCACAATGAGAGATCACTGCACATGTGTTAGAATGGTTGTTAACAAAAAGACACACAATAACAGGCGCTGGTGAGGATGTGGAGAGAAGGGAAAACTTGTTCACTGTTGGTGGGAATGTAAACTGGTGCAGCTACTGTGGAAAACAGTATGGAGGTTCCTCAAAAAATTAAAAACGATCCAACAATTCCACTTTTGGACAGTCATCTGAAGAAAGGGGAAACATTAATTTGAAAAGATATATGCACCCCTACATTCATCACAGTATTATTTACAATAGCCAAGCTATGGAAGTAACCTAAATGTCCACTGATGGGTGAATGGATAAAAAAAGATGTGGCATATATACAAAATGGAATACTTCTCGGCCATAAAAAAGAAAACAAATATAAACGACTTAAGCATTCGATCCAAGAAATCAAGTATAGGACAAACATAAATGACTTCAGCATTCGATCCAAGAAATCAAGTATAGGACAACCACAAAATAGAAGGAAGAAAATGATAAATGAAAGTAGAAATAATATAACTAAAAAAGCAAACATGGTAGAAATAAAAGAAAAATTCAACTCCAAGTTTTGAAATGTAAAAGATTCCAATAGTTTTTTCATATAGGAATATTAAAAAGTTAATTTCTTCAATTTTTTGTATAGTATAGAAAAACAACATAAATATTAGAATCTTTCTACAGTATAGAAAAATATACATTAGAGAAAAACAATATATATATGAAAAGCACAGTTAACTCTATTTTGATATAAATAGAATTATCAATGACTTTCTCACTGCACAGGGCCTAACATTAAGGCATGGTTTAATCAGGTGTTTCGTCCTGTGCTCCAAGTATGCCTACTATGAGTTGTCAAATATTTCCTCCTAATAAAAAGCAGAATTCAAAACTGCCCCTGCCCTAACTTCAGGAACTATCATATTTCTAGCTTCTTATTAAGTCCATTACCGTTGTGGCCAAAAGCACAAACTTCCAGTTATAAAACCAGTAAGTCCTGGAGATATAATGTACAGCTTGGCGACTAGAGTTCATACTACCATGTGGTATATTTGAAAGCTAAGAGAGTAGATCTCATCACAAGAAAATAAATGTGTAACTATGTGTGGTGACGGATGCTAATGACATAGTGTGGTGGTTATTTTGCAATTCATATATACATGTATATGTATATGTATATGTATATGTATATGTGTGTGTGTGTGTGTGTATACATATATATATATATATACACACACACACACACACATATACACACCTATATACATATATCTATTTTTTAAATCATTAAGTTGTATACCTGAAACATATTATATGTCAATTGTATCTCAATAAAAATTTTTAAATAGTCTTAGAAAAAATTCCTCATAGAGGCTGAAGCAGCTTCTTCCTCACTCAATGATTTTAGGAATAAGAACACATTGTGTGTTTTAGGTTCTCTGACTTTTCAGTGGTATTCAAAAACATTACTTCAGTAACCCTCACAAACTGCAACCTTAAAGCATTACTTGGAAAACACCGCCACCTCCTGGCTTTTAAGACAAATTGCATCAAAGACCACAGGTGATAGCGTGGGTTTGGTTCTAGACCACCATGATGAAGCGGGTAACTCAATAAAGCAAGTCAAATAAACGTTCTGGTTTCTCAGTGCCTATAAGTTATGTTTACACCATACTATAGTCTATTAATTATACAACAGCATTATATCTGAAATCATCAATGTATAAACCTTATTTTAAAAGTATTTTATTGCTAAAAAATGTTAACCATCTGAGCTTTTAGCAAGTCAATCTTTTTGCTGGCGGAAAGGAAAAGGAGAACATGGAAGGTTCTGCCTCCATGTTGATGGCTGCTGACTGATCAGAGTGAAGCAGTTGGGGTGAAGATTGGGGTGAAGACTGGGGTGATTGCGGCAATTTCTTTAAGACAATAAAGTTTGCCACATGGATCGGATCTTCCTTTCATGAACGATTTCCCTATAGTAGGTGATGCATTCCCTATAGTAGGTAGCCACTGTCGAACTTCTTTCAAAATTGAAGTCAGTCCTCTCAATCCATTAAACCTACTGCATTATCAGCTAAATTCATGTAATATTCTAAATCCTCTGTTGGTCACTTCAACAATCTTCACGGCATCTTCACCAAGAGTAGATTCCATCTCAGGAAACCACCTTCTTGGCTCTTCCTAAGAAGCGACTCGTCAGCCATTCAAGATTGACCATGAGATTGCAGCAATTCAGTCCCATCTTCAGGCTCCACTTCTTTTTAATTTTTTTTTTAATGTTTATTTATTTTTGAGACAGAGAGAGACAGAGCATGAATGGGGGGAGGGTCAGAGAGAGAGGGAGACACAGAATCGGAAGCAGGCTCCAGGCTCTGAGCTGTCAGCACAGAGCCTGACGCGGGGCTTGAACTTGTGAACCACGAGATCATGACCTGAGTCGAAGTCGGACACTTAAGCGACTGAGCCACCCAGGCGCCCCCAGGCTCCACTTCTAATTCTAGTTCTCCTGCTGTTTCCACCACACCTGCAGTTACTTCCTCCACTTTAGTACTGAGCCCCTTAAAGTCATCCATGAGGATTGAAACCAACTTCTACCAAACTCCTCTTAGTGTTGATATTGTGACCTCTTCCCATGAATCATGAATGTTCTTAATGGCATCTAGAATGGTGAATCCTTTACAGAAGGTTTTCAATGTACTTTTTCCAGATCCATCAGAGGAATCACTATCTGGGGCAGTTCTATAGCCTTATGGAAATGTATTTCTTAAACAATAAGACTTGCAAGTTGAACTGACTCCTTGATCCATGGGCTACAGAATGGATGTTGTGGTAGCAGGCATAAAACGACATTAATTTCATTGCACATCTCCACCAGAGCTCTTGGGTAACCAGGCGCACTGTCAATGAGCAGTAATATTTTGAAAATAATCTTTTTTTCTGAGCAGTAGGTCTCAACAGTGGGCTTAAAACATTCATAAACCATGTTGCAAATAGATGTGCTTTCACCCAAACTTTATTGTTCCATTTATAGAGCACAGGCAGAGTAGCTTCTCTTAAAGGTCCTAGGATTTTTGGGATAGTACATGAGCACTGGCTTCAACTCAAAGTCACCAGCAATATCAGCCCCCAACAGGAGAGTCAGTCTATCCTTTGAAGCTAGCATTGACTTCTCTCTAGCTATGAAATCCTTAAACAGCATTTCATTGCAATCAAAAGCTATTTTGTGTATATTTAAAATCTGTTGTTTAATGTAACCATCTTCATTATCTTAGCTAGATCTTCTGGATAACTTGCTTCAGCTTCTACATCACCGCTTGCTGCTTCACCCTGCTTTTAGGTCATGGAAATGGCTTCTTTCCTTAAATGCACCAACCTCTGTGAGCTTCAAACTTTCTTCTCCAGCTTCCTCATCTTTCTCAGCCTTCACAGAATTGAAGAGAGTTAGGGCCTTGCTCTGGATCAGGCTTTGGCTTAAGGGAAGGTCGGGGCTGGTACGACCTTCTATCCAGACCACTACAATTTTCTCTGTATCAGCAATACAGTTGTTTTACTTTCGTACCATTAATGTGTTTACTGGAGTAGCAGTCTTAATTTCCTTCAAGAACGTTTCCTTTGCGGTCACAACTTGACTAACTGGCACAAGAGACCTAGCTTTTGGCCTACTGCAGCTTTTGACACTCACGAAGCGTAATCGTATCTGGCTTTTGATTTCAAGGGAGTGTATTTCTTCCTTTCACTTGAACACTTAGAGGTCATCAGAGGGCTACAAACTGACCTAATTTCAATACCATTGTGTTTCAGGGCACGGGGGGGGGGGGGGGGGGCGCGAGGAGACAGACAGGGGGACGACCAGTTGGTGGAGCAGACACACCCGATACGTGTCAAGTCTGCCACCTTAAACGGGAGCATTTCACGGGGCCCCAAACCAACTACAGAGTAACAGCAAAGATCACTGATCACCACAACAAACACAGTAATAATGAGTAAGTCTGAAACACCGAGGGAATCATCTAACTGTTGGAAAGATGGTGCCAACAGATTTGCTTGGTGCAAGGTTGTCACAAACGTCCCGTCTGCCAAAAACGCGGTATCTGTGGAGCGCATTAAGACCAGTAATAGCTCTAGTACATTTTATACTTTCCACACCAGGAAAGATATTGAAACTGAAAGGCCACAAAAAACACTCTTCGTAAAAACAAGGCAAAAATACCCCCAAAACCTAATAAAAGGCCAGGAGAACAAAACGAAATAAACAGAGCACAGAAAAATAACATCTTAGCTACTCCGAGGATATTCAAGTTGCATCTGAGGACACCGGGAGAGCGGCCTCCAACGCTTTAACCACAAGATCACCCTCCATGATTTGAGAAATGGCAAAAGTAGGGGAAGACTGGATTTAGACCCATTTGCACACAACATGAACCCTCGCGGTCTCCTGGAGATTGCTCTTTTCTACAGGTGAGGCATGCCATCCAAAGTAACCTCATATTCTTCATAAAGCTCTCAAAATAGCACGTCAGGACACAGGCGTTGTGTCCTGACTCCAACGGACGACTTGACAGTCCCTCAGCACACGCCTGTAACCCAGCTAACACTGTGCCTTTGAAAAAGCCAACGTTCTTTCACATCTGTTTCATGGGACAGGAGAAACCTTACTTCTTCCCTTTCTCGTCTGGAAACTGGCGGTATCACCGCACCCCCCCCCCCCAAGGTGCTGTGAAGGATTAAGTACGGTTATCTATGTCCATACAGCACACAGCATGCATTAATTAAATGACAGCTATTACTGCTTGATGGATTCACAGGTAGTTGAATTTTATAACCAAATAGTATTATTTCATGAACCGATGCAAACCTTGAGAAGCCATATTAACAGAGAGAAAAAAATGGAGATCGCCGCAGATTAGGCAGGGGTCAGCAAATTATTCAATGGACCAGTGGCCATTTTGTAAAAAAAAGTTTTATTGGAACATGCCATGCTCAAGTGTTACCTAATGACCACGTGGCACAACTGAGCAGTTATGACAAAAACCAGATGACCCACAAGTCTAAAATAGTTACCATCTGGTGTTTAAGGAAAAAAAAAAAAGTCTGTTAATTCCTGGGCTGGCCCAATTAGGCTGTATCAATAAAATAAAATGCAACACTGATAAATTTTAAAGCCTACTTTTTTTTTTTTTTTTTTTTTTTTTTTTGAGACAGAAAGAGACAGAACATGAACAGAGGAGGGTCAGAGAGAGGGAGTCACAGAATCTGAAGCAGACACCAGGCTCCGAGCTGTCAGCACAGCCCCAGCTGACGCGGGGCTCGAACTCATGGACTGTGAAATCATGACCTGAGCTGAAGTCGGATGCTTAACCGACTGAACCACCCAGGCCCCCCACCTACATTTTTATTAAAATACATAAAATATGTTTGTCATGGTCCTTGATTGAACACTGGTTTGAACAAACCAGTTGTAGGAAATATTTGAGGGACATCAGTATGGATCTGGGTGATACATATATTGGGGAGTTACTGTTCATTTCGTTATGTGCAATGACAGACTAGTTACATAGACAAATATGCTTATTTTTTAGAGACACTACCAAAATATTCAGGGAGGCATGTCGTGTTTATAATTTACGTTAAAATGCAAGTGTTTTTCATTATCTGAACTCACTAACATAGATTTGGATAAAGTTTCAGATGACTCCCTAGATGCTGGAATCCTGCTACAGGAACCAAACAAATTTGGACAATCTATTCTGGGATACAGAATAGATATGGACAGTAAATATAATTGTATTTTAGGACCAAAAAAATGTCACGTTACTGTTGCATGTCTTAACATTTGTTAAATGTACGTGATAGACATACAGATGGGTATTCATTATACTATTCTCCCTTTAATTCTCTCTGAAAATTTCCATAATAATTTTTTTAATGTTTATTTTTCTTTGAGAGAGAGAGGCAGAGTACAAGCATGGGAGGGACAGAGAGAGAGGGACATACAGAATCCGAAGGAGGCTCCAGGCTGTCAGCACGGAGCCTGATGTGGGACTCGAACCCAGGTCAGATCATGAGCTGAGCCGAAGTTCGATGCTTAACCGACTGAGCCAGCCAGGTGCCTCTCCACAATAATTTTAAAAAGTGTTTAAGAAAAGACTTTACTTCACACTAGGCCATACTAAGACAACATGAAGTTGTGATTATATTACTTAAAAAACAAACAGAACCTAGGTTAGATAGGAGCACCTACAGCAAAGGAGCGCCTATAGCCTTTTTTGCTACCAAAACGTCTCAATATCCAAACACTGTCATTTAAAGAGGGCAATGATAACCAGATATCCAGAGGGAAGTAGGATGGTATGAGATATAAAAATAGTGTGTGAGGGAAGTCTCAGGACATTTAGCGCAGGAAAGAAAAGATAGCAGTTGTTCTCAAATATCTGAATAAAAAGGAAACTGACAGAACCAGTTAAAGTCACATGGAAGCAGATCTCATGAAGCCACACCGATAAACAAATACCACTGCAAAGCAGGGGACTCCACAGAAGACAAGTGTCACAAAAGGAGGCGGGGGGGGGGGGGGAAGGTGTGGCTAGAGAATTAACCAACAGTTAAGAATGTTATAGAATGAGTCTTCGATTGAGTATAAGATGAGACTAGATGGTTTCTAAGGTCCCACCTAATTCTCAAATCCCAGATTCTAACATCTTAGATGAAGGCAGGCTACTGACAAACTAGGCATTATACACTAAATTTTTATTTCAGTTCTAGAGCTACTGTGTCAGTTTAGTTAATTAACATCCCAATTCTCAACTTCCCGCTTTGCCTTCAACATGCGTGTATGTTCAAAGGGGCAGCGGAGGGAGAAGACTGGCAGCACTACAGGGCAACAGCACAGGCACATGGACGAAGCTGCAAACCTTGAACCCGTGTGGCAGGGTGACATTCTATCATTCTGTCACCTGGTGCACTTCCGGGACCCATCTTTAGGGCTGGCATTTTTGCATTCTAGCCACAGAAAGAAAATTTTACTAACAGGACGCCTGGCCTAAAAAAAACCCTTGTACTTTCCAAAGGAAAAGCTTATATATTATGCCATCCATATTACATAAAACATTCAACAAGTATTTAAGTATAAAGCAAAAAGTACTTGATGTACAGACCATGATTACATTGAGTTAAACAGAGAGTATCTTCATTACTTTTGCCTCCACCTATGACTTAGTCTAAATAACAATTCTGAAGACCAGCAAGCTGGTAGCATTCATGTAAATACCTTGCATCAAAATGAACTGTTAACGGTTTTTAAATCTGTATTAAGAAAACTACAAAAATACTGTTTTTATGGAAATTAACAACAAGTGGTGGGTTGCCAGCAACTATCTATTTAAAAAAAATAGAAAGGAAAATTTTTATGTTTCAGTCAGTAAAAATATTTGTGATGGTGCCTAAAAAATAATGGAGGAAAATTTAATTTAATTTAACTTGATGATTTTCTGAATGTGTGCTTAATGAAAGGCAAATCAATGGTTTACACTCAAAGAAAAAGTTCCAGTTAAAACAAAAAAAAGTATTTTTGCAATTTAAGAATAATCTAATATCTACCTCATATTAATAATGTTTAAATAGTAGCCCACTTAAGAATTTCACTATTTCATCATGTACTAAAATCTATCTGTAAAATAAGAGAACTTGGGGGTGCCTGGGTGGCTCAGTTGGTTAAGTGTCTGACTCTTGATTTCAGCTCAGGTCACGATCTAAGGTTTTGAGATCAAGCCCCGGGTTGGGCTCCACACTGAGCATGGAGCTTGCTTAAGATTCCCTCTCTCCCTCTGCCCCTCCCCAGTGCTTGAGCAGAGGCTCTCTTTCTCTCTCTCAGAAATAAAGTAAGAGAACTTGGATCCTAGTGGAAGCTTTGTGAAAGTGGGCTGGCTCTGAACATTCCTACACTATTTGCAAAATGCATACACCATTTACTCTTCACATGATTTGTTTTGAGAAATTAATGAACACCTCCCAAATCATAATGTGCCCAATTAACGCCATATTAGTCAATGCTAACATCAACTAATGTATTACTGTGGATAACAAGAAAATAAGTATATTTTACCGAATATAACTTGAAATTTGCGGATTCAAACTCAAAAGATGAGAAATTGAGTGTACCAATTCCTTATGAAGAACAAAATTTACTTTGGATAGCTTTCTTTTTTTTTTCAACGTTTATTTATTTTTGGGACAGAGAGAGACAGAGCATGAACGGGGGAGGGGCAGAGAGAGAGGGAGACACAGAATCGGAAACAGGCTCCAGGCTCCGAGCCATCAGCCCAGAGCCCGACGCGGGGCTCGAACTCCCGTACCGCGAGATCGTGACCTGGCTGAAGTCGGACGCTTAACCGACTGCGCCACCCAGGCGCCCAATGGATAGCTTTCTTAATATTTCAAACAAATGGCCTTAATGCAGGATTTTAAGGAAGATACCATGTCATTTTCCAATCACATACAAAATACTCAAAGAAAAACAAGTCCCACCACAGTTATAATTACTAAGGTCCCCCCTCCCCCATGCTCAAAAAGGCACATGTTGGGGCGCCTGGGTGGCGCAGTCGGTTAAGCGTCGGACTTCAGCCAGGTCACGATCTCGCGGTCCATGAGTTCGAGCCCCGCGTCGGGCTCTGGGCTGATGGCTCAGAGCCTGGAGCCTGTTTCCGATTCTGTGCCTCCCTCTCTCTCTGCCCCTCCCCCTCTGCCCCTCCCCCGTTCATGCTCTGTCTCTCTCTGTCCCAAAAATAAATAAACGTTGAAAAAAAAAAAATTAAAAAAAAAAAAAGGCACATGTTTTTAGGCTGCTGAATCCTTACATTTATCTGCATATTAAACAAGACTGAGATCACATGTATATTCTGTCATAGCTCGCCAACAAAGTATTCTGAAAAGGTCTTTGACAATCTGAGATACAAGAAAAACCAATAGTGAATTAACTGGTGAGGGTGAAATTCCTTGAATACTGATAAGAGTACACTTTTAAAATACTACCACTTGTATTTACTCTGTTAACTGTCTCCGATTCTTTGTTCATTTTCCTTCTGAGATTTCTTACTGCTTTGTACAAGCTCTTATATGTTAAAGAATATTAATCTTTTGCCGGCTTATGCTATTCCTTTGCTAAAATTCTTCACCTGTCTCACTCCTATTTGTTCTATAGCTCAGCATCCCCTTCATTCAATCAATTCTGTAGAAATGAATTGGAAATCTAAGCATTAGGCCTCATGCTGGGGGCGGGGCGGGGGGGGGGGGTTGGGGATCCAGGCCTGAGCAAGACCTGGTAGAGGGAATGCAGGTGTTCTCAGCTCTAAGGTGAGTTAAGAGTACAGACTATTCAGACCTGAAGAAGGGCCAGCACAGCTCAAGTGGAAAGAGTGGCACAAGACCAGGCTGGAGACGCACGGAGGGGTCATGCCTTCCAGACTACGTTAAGGATTTTCACATTCTCACATTCATCCCAAGAGCAATGAACTAAAAGAGAAGCAAGAAATGACATGAAGTATTTGCTTTTTAAAAATATATCCCCGGCACTTCTGTAATGGAAGAATGGACTGGATGATAAGAACGGGCAGGAAACTCAGTCAGGGTCCAGTGCAGCAGTCCTGGTGAGAGAGGGAAGCAGTGGAGACAGGGTGGATGAAGATGCAAAGAAGTAGACAGAAGAGTGACATTTCTAGATGACTGAACCCAGCTTTGTGGCTGATACAGAAAGAGGAAAAGGGGGTGGAGGATGACTCCAGGTTTGTTGCCTAACATACTATTTACAGAAACACTGGAAGGAGAGCAAGCTGCAGAGCAGACAGGACAAGGAGCGATGGTGAGGATTCTGTTTGGGGAATGCTGAGTTGAAGGAACTTAGAAGACATCCATAGGGAGGTACAGAGCAGACAATTAGGTAAGAGTCCATCACTCAGGACAGGTCCAGATTAGAGGTAAAAATCTGAAAACCCGAGTAGAGAAGGTAATTAAAACCACGATGGATAAAATAAGAAATCAAAGGAACTGAGACATCCGATCCCTAAGACTGAGCCAGGGTGTCCCTACTCTGAGTCCCAGTACCATGTTGCTATGCAAACCACTATCACAGGATTTCCCCACACTATAGTAAAATTTCGTATTTATTTATGTCTCCCTGGTAGACAATAAACTCCTCAAGCACATAATCAAATCTTACTTATTTTTACACCCAAACCTTAACATAGTTCCCAAGACACTAAACACATTCAATAAAATGTCTGGAAGAGCTTAACTGTTAGCTTGAGATTAAAAAGCAGTACACACACACACACACACACACACACACACACACACACACACACGTTTCAGAGCTCAGACTCTGGAATAGATCACTTGGGTTAAATCAAGACCCTACCATTTATCAGCTGTGTGACCCTAGGTAAGTTATTTAATGCCTTTGTGCCTAAATGTCCTCATCTATTAAATAAGGCAGGTAATAGGACCTATCCTGGAGTGTTGCAAAAATTGAAATTTCATGCAAAACACAGTGCAGTACTAACAGTTGGTAAGCATTCAAACTTAGCCATTCTCATTGTTATTATCATCTCCTTTCTTTATCTTCCATGAATAGAGAAGTGTTCAAAACTGGAAAGGATTTCCAGTTATCTGCTGTGGTCCTCAAGCTTTGGAAAACAAAAACAAAAACAAATCATGTTCTTTCAAGTCTAAAAGCAAGGGGTAGAGGGGCACCGGGGTGGTTCAGTGAGTTGAGCATCAGGCTCTTGATTTCAGCTCAGGTCATGAGCTCAGGGTCATGGAATTGATCCCTATGTCAGGCTCCTCTGCCCCTCTCCTCTGCTTTCTCTCTCTTTAAAAAAAAAAGTGGGATTCGGGGTGCTTGGGTGGCTCAGTCGGTTAAGTGTCTGACTCTTAATTTCAGCCTAGATCGTGATCTTGTGGTTTGTGAGCTGGAGCCTCAAGTCAGGCTCTGCACTGACAGTGCAGAGCCTGCTTGGGATTCTCTCTCTCTCCCCCTCTTTCTCTGCCCCTCCCCCACTCTGGATTTCTCTCTCTCTCTCTCTCTCTCTCTCTGTCTCTCTCTCTCTCTCTCTCTCTCTCAAAATAAATAAACTCTAAAAAAGACAAAGAATAAAAGGAAAAAGAAAAAAAGAAAAAAGCAAGTGGAAAAATAAAGAATATAATTTTGATGTGTCTGTTTAGTATTATAAAAAAATAGATTTAACAGTGATTTTTTTAAAAATCCCCAATAATAAAACCATTTCAAACCAAGTGCTTATTATGCAGTTTTTTTCTGGGGGGGGGGGGGGTTGGGGTTAGGGGAGAAGGGGAACAAGGAGAGAGAGGGAAAAAGAATCTGACCAAGTCTATTACATATTGCAAAATATATATTTTGCTTTTACTTAGCTAGGTACCTGCAAACACAGGAAAATTAGAGGTACAACAGATTTGGAAACTAAACTGCAACAAAACTGTGTATCATGTTCATCTCGCTTAAAGTGTAAATCTACTGTGTTCATTTCAAGTGTATGGCATAGGTTTTCTCCCCAGTCTTATATGTCGTATTCTCCCATACTGTGAGCCATCATTTCAAAAACTAGTTACGTCTGTCACTTTATAGAGAATCTGGATATCTGTCCTAACTTACTCATAAGTAACCACACTTTGTGAAACTAATTAAGCCACTAATAAGCTAATAAAACCACATAATTTTAAAAAGATTATCATTTTCTTGGTAGTATAAATATTATCTCCCTAGGTGGCTAGTAAGCTGAACAACCCCTCTTTCACCTTCTGGTTGGTGTCAGGGTTGACACCCATAAAATTCAAAGTTCTCCGTATTCTGTATTCTGATTTTTAGGTCAGGGATGTGAATGCAGGGTTCAAACTTGAATGCCGACAGCTCACCAAGAATGTAATCAAGAGAAAGCACCCCAAGGTAGAACACAACATGAGAAATTTTCTATTTTGATGGTTTCCTTTCAACTGCTTTTACAGGCTTACCCTTGGTATAAAATGTGTGCTCTAGTGTAGACAACCTGCTTAAGGTCTATGCCATGTATGAGTGCCATTTTAAGAAAAGGAAGGTAGAATTATGAAATAAATTAGCTAGTTGGAAAATAGTAATACAGAGTTCAAACTTTTCTAGGTAACAAGCAGTTTTTACTATTTAGTAAAAAAGTAACATACTTAAATAAAAGCAAACAGGGTTACAGAATGAGTATCTTTCCACATGTAAGCACCATTAAGAACGTCTTAATTTACTCAGAACTGTCAGATCTTTTAATTGACTGAGGGCTGAGTCACGTTTTTTAAACTGGAAATTAAGGTCTGTGAGAAAGACAAAATATTTTAAAACAGCACAACAGTAAACTGAGTAATTAGATAACATACAAGTAAAAGAAAGTATTCTTACACAGAACACAAATCAAGAATGATAATGAAGTTTTCTGACTGCAACACTAGCTCTTAACTACTAAGTAAAAGATAAAACAAAATAACAACTACAGAAAGCCTCAACCCCCAGAGATATTGATTAACTAACCTTCATCGGGGGCCCTAATTTTTGAAAACATTGCCAAGTTGTTTCTAGTGGGTAGCCAGCTGAGAACCACTGGGCTGCAACACCACAACAGGTCATCAAAATCATGGAATTTCCCTTTCGGCAGGTCCTTAAAATGGACTCTATTCTCATATCAGGCCTGTTTATCGTTAGAGAACATCAAGACTTCTGTAGTCTGTTTACCATGCATTGTTTCCTTAACTCGATTCATGCATGAAACTGTCACACTCTGCCCTGTGCCTCTGCATGCTATGAAATGTTTAGGAACGAGCGGCTCACTGCTGAATCTGATGTCGCAGTTCAAACTCCCTCCTGATGGACCTCTCCAGAGCATAAAGCACGGGGCACTCCTGACTCTCAAAATTCTCCCTCACCACCCCTAGTTTTGGCTTCTGAGGCACCTTTCCCTACGTTCTCCTCCCATCTCCAATACCTTTCTGCTCCGCAAATTGGAAGTTCTTCACTGAATCCCAGGACAGTTCCTGAAAAGCTCAACAATAGGTTCCGGAGGTGAGGAACCCCTGAAATTGTGCACACACAAATCTGGACGTGTACCTGAGGCCATTTGTTTTTCATATTCTCGATGAATTTAAGAGCCCTTTTCTTCTATAAGCTTTCCAAGCTTCAACTGTTATCTCTGAGTTTATGACTCCTACATCGATCCTAACCTATCAGAGATCTGAATCCATTTTCTTCACTGGCTGTGCGGTATGTTCGTTAACTTAAACCAACATATCCAAAATCAATTAATCCCCTCAGAAATACTTGTGGTCTCTTAATTCTTAATTTCAGTTGATGGAGCCACCCTCCAACACTCACTCAACACCTGACTCAGAAATTTCAGAATCAATCATCCTTCAGCTCTTCTTTCTCTTATACCCAGTCAACTTTCCACTTTGCTTCTTTTCTGCATCCGAAGCATCAACATTTTATTTTAGGCTTTCACATGTCCTTATGACCACGGCCTTCTAATGGAACTCTGCTTGCAGTACCCACAATCTAGTCCATCCAACAAATAAGCTCTCTTCCTAACTGTGCCACACCCCTGCTTAAGGAAAAGTCTGGCTCTCTTGCACGGACACATGGAATCTAACTTGCTTGGCTTGGAATGCAGTGAGCTTCGAGCCTCCAATTTACCTTTTGTGACCTAATCTTCTTCCACTTCCAACACACCTTAACAATCTCAACTATTTCTCCTCCGGCAGACCTTTTCTTAATTTTAAATTTGCCTAGGATGCCCTTTCCTCATTGCTTCACTAACAGACTCTTACTTGTGGGTAGACTCATTGAATCCACAACTGATACGAACCAAGCACTGTAGCTGAACACTGGGAAGACAGCTCAGAACAACGGTCAGAGAAGGAAACTTCACGGCAGCTGTATTCCGGTGGAAGAATCTGACAATGAACAGATAAGCAATTAAAATAATTAAGAAAATGTGATCTATGTTGTGAAGGGAATAAGAGGACACAAGAGAAACTCTAGGAGGAATGATGCAGGCAGGCCTCTTAAGTTCCTCAGAGACGAAAAATTATTCTTAACGTGCGATCTTGTAGGATAAGAAGGAACCAGTCACGAAACACTAAGAGGAGCTCTCCGAGCAGAGGGTACCGCAGAGGTACCGTCTGCATGATAACCGTGTGCTATAGGCGCCACAGCCTTGAAGAGAGCTGTTTAATATAAATGTGTAACCTTTAGAATTTGGCTTAGCTGGCACTTGGCCATCAACTCAACAAATAGTTGCTAAATTAGATGAATACTTCAAGAACAAGTGAAAAACCGAATTGCGGGGTTGGGGAGTAAGTAGGAAGGGCAGACATTTTTCACTGTAACAGGTAAGAAGCTTAGTAGCCCCAAACCACTCAAGTTCTCTAACAGCATCTATTATGTCCTTTATTTAACTTACTGGTATGTTCTGCTTAGTGTTCACACACCTAACAAGTTATTACTGGTTTCAGTTTAGACCCCCAAATCCTGAAGGGCAACTGTGTTTCAGGAGCTTTTACAAACACAGAAGTATGTTTCTGATGTAAAGAAAGAATTATTTTAATTAAAACACCCACACAGATCCTTAACGTTTTTGATGTATATATTCCCTTTCCTTTCTCCTAAGGGTTACGTTCTCCATTTTAACCCCAGGAGTCCTATGAGCCCTAAACCATCCATACCCAAAGTTCATTCCATGGTAGCTGGTCACAGACCAGCCAACAGGTCAGCTGCTTCCAGCCTACCAGTCGCGCAATTAAATGAATATGATAATAAAGCCATCATTCCACTCTTTACAAAGTAAGAGTGAGGATGTAACACAAGACGAATTAAGAATGTCGCTTCAGACATTTGAAACTCTTCCAATTTAATCGGCCCCAAACAAAAAGCCTAGAAAGAGTAAATTAAAAGGCACACATTCTTAATAGACACACATTCTTAATAGACACACAAATTAAACAATTATCCAAGTGGTACTGTACTATGCACTGAAGGAGAATTTTCAAGATCACTGGCCAGCCAAAGGTTTTCTCAGCTTTACTAACCGAAGGATTCACACTAGCAGTATGCTGCTGAGATGATAAAAGAGTTATTCGCATGGCTGTTCGTCAGTCATAAACTGTTCAGCTGTGTCACATACCTTAACTGCCACCATCACCAAAAAAGGAGGAAAGAACTGGGTTAAGAAATCTAGTGTACCTTTGAGATTAGCATACCAACGTTGTGCTGAGGCAGGTCTCATGAACTGGTGACTATGCCTTCAAGAAGGCTGTACCATCCACATCTACCCTAACCTGCCCCAGCAGAGATTCTGGGATATATATGGTCAAGCCGTGCAATTAAAGGATGCTCATCACAACTTTACCGGGTTACACATGCATACGAATAACTGGAGACAGCCAAGAAGCTCACTGTAGCCATCAGCTGGTAAGGAAAAGAAAAGGCTCTGTACCTTGAAAGAGGCTCTGCAGCAATTTACAAGGACTGGGGTGGTTCTTATTCCACAGAAGGTTCAGGCTTACCAGGAATGTTAGCTGAGGTTCAAACAACGATGGGTTCTATAAATGGTGACCGTAGTCAAAAACCAAATTTCCATCTTCGTATTTGTGCTTTTAGACTACACATTAGCTTTATTATCTTTATATCTCAAGGTCAGCAACACCTGTCCCTGAAAAAGTGTGGTGGAAAGAACACTAGGGAACATTTAACCATGTGTCAGTCAGACCTTTATTTCAAAACGGGCTTTTATTCTGGACAATATTAACACCTTGGAGACCTGTTTTCGTAAAAATCTCCCACTATAGTCCTTAGAATATCTAAAAGGATATATGGAGGTGTGTATGTATAAACTATATATCTCTATAGATATATCTATGGATATATATCTATGGATATAGATATCTACAGAGATATATATAGATACATATGGATATAGATATCCATGAAATAGCCACGATCATTTCTTTGCTTATCTCAATATTTTTCAGATCCAGAATCCATGATGGCTATAGGAATAATGTTAACAATATTATATCAATACTATATCAATCTAGTCAACGAAAGGACTACTCAACTAAATCAAGAACATCAACTAAACTTCCCTCTCTTTAAACAGGAAAACAAAAGCCACATCTCTACATACAAGCATATACGCCAATCTTCTTAGGGGAGAAATAGTATAAAAACCAACTTAAACAAAACAGCACAAGATGGAAGGGTTATAAAACTCGACCCCTGTACGTTTAAAGCAAAACATATTTTTAATAGCACGTTTCATATAAACTTCTGTAATATACCTTTTATGAAAACATTATTTCAACTAAAAACCAAGACCTGGATGTCAGCCAAAACAGAAAAGAACAGTTTGCAATTCACTGTATTTAAGCAGAAACATTTATTTTCTAGTCAGCAGTTTCAAATGTCCTTCTAACTAAACTAAAACATTTGTACTTCGCTTTAAAAAGTTAACCATTTTAATAACAGCCTAAACAAAACTACAATTATCAAGCTATTCCCCTGATTAGGTAAGCCTCGGTATCTGGTGTTAGCCTTACCATAAACAAATAATTTTCCAGTTCTATGCGGTCATCCTTGAGTCACTTGAATTACTGGAGCAGAACAGCAGTCTCAGCTACTTCTAAAATTACAAGAAAGCTACAATGTAGGACATTTATAGTGATAACAGAAAACACAAGTTAAATGGCCTGACAAAGACACCAACAAGTTTCAAGTTTATCACCATTTAAGGTTATACAAGCAAAAATAGTGTCCTCTAAAGAAAGAGGAATTCTGCTAAATAAAACCATCAGGGTCTATTGCTCTTATTCAGAAGCACCATACAGCAAAACAAGTGGTCAAGTCCACAGGGTAATAGCATTTCAATAGCTGCAACGTGGTGCCAGATCAGGCTTTGTTGGCCTTCCTTTCCCAAGAAACAGAGATGTCTCTTTTTACTTAGTCCATCTGCCGTAAGTGCTAACCAGATGCCTGTGTGATAATTCAAAATTAAAACAAAAGTGCTTCCCTCCCCCCAGAACCTAACAGCAGGGATGAGTCTAAGTTGGTAATCACACATCAAGAATTCCAGTGCTTTAACAGAAAGCCTCCATATGAAGGACACAAACTATATAGCTGGTTCACCTTTAATGTGCTGCCTAGTACCACTGCTGTCAGCATCAGGGAATATCTGTTCACCTAATTATGCTGAGCATTGTTCCAAATGCTTTTCACTTAATTCTCACAGCAATCCTACAGGGTCGTACAAGGATTAGTCCCATACTGTAGTTGAAACAACTGGGGAATCAAGGCAGTGAAATAAATTACTCAGGCCACATCATCAAAAAGCAGCACGGCCACTGTATTGAACACAGACAGCCTGTATCCTGATTCCATACTGTTAAGTGCTATATTAAGACTAATCCTAAGAAAACAGTATAACTGATTTTGACTAAAATTGTTCTGCCTCACAATGAAAATACCTGTAATTTATCAACAAAAGAAGGCTCGCACCTGATTCTTTGGAACTATTTAATTAACAAAAACAAATTTTTACTTCTTTTAAAATTTTATGCGTTCTCATCGAGGGAGTTAAAAACCAAAAACAGGGGCGCCTGGGTGCCTCAGCCAGTTAAGCATCCAACTTCAGCTCAGGCCATGATCTCAGTCTGTGGGTTCAAGTCATGCATCAGGCAGGCTCTGTGCTGACAGCTCAGAGCCTGGAGCCTGCTTCCGATTCCGTTTCTCCCTCTCTCTCTTTCTGCCCCTTCCCTGCTCAAGCTCTGCTCTGTCTCTCCCGCTCGCTCAAAAATAAACAGACATAAAACAAAACAAAACAAAAAAACATACCACGGACCAATGTTTATAAGCAGATCTCTATGGTGCTAAATACAATTAAAACAGTAAGAGTCCTCATCCACACATGTCCTGACAAAAGCGTCCTCAGTACACAATCTGATTTTCAGTACTCTTGCTTGATGAATGAATACTACATGCTTGAAGTTGCCAGCCAAACTTTTGTGCTGTGTTGTTTTTTTTTTTCGTGAAATTTTAAACAGTTTCATTATTGATTCCTGCACGAAGGCCCATCCGAACTGTCCCAGAACTCACTTTAGTGTGTTTAACATTTAATGGGATCCCTAGCAGCAGGTGTCCCATACAAAACAAGCCATCGAAGCCAAATTTTGAGTTTTATCACCAATCACAAGATAAGACCAGATGAATATAACTTCTGATACAAACTGATTCTTTTTCACTAATGACCTATTTCTAGAATCTTGGTTTTTCCACAACTACACAGACACACACACTCCGTATCTTTCTTCTTAATAAAAGGTTGTATCACAAAAGTCAAATTTGTATACGTAGCCTGGCAAGACCTCAAACACGCATATACTCTTTCACCCTTTCGAAATTTCCCAAGGTGGTATTCATGCGAGCAAATACTGGAGCTACTCAAGGCAGTAAATCATTATTTTTACTGTTTGAACTGGTTTAAAAAAAAAAAAAAATCCCCAATCATGTTAGAGAAGTTTTTGCTTATAATTTGCAGCCAGTAAAACAAAAAAACAAAAAAAACCCCAAAATAACTGAAATTGTAGGCATCAAGAATTAGATTACTAATTAGATTAGATAATTAAAGGTTCCCCTCATCTACCAGGTTACCCTCCGAAGTCAAAGAAAATAAATATACCCTTTTATTAACATGTTAATCTTCAAAATATGTACACACACCTGCATGACATTAGCATACAACAGGATGGCAACTCATAGTCCTGATCCTCCAGAAAGTCCTAATTTTATCAGGCATGATGAAATCTGTACATCAATAGCACCGGGCAGTGTGTAACAAGGGATTCAAAACACAAATTTGTGTGTCGTGTTTCGGTATTCACGGTATGTCCATTTCTCTGCTATCTACAAGTGCACAAAAAGCACCTGAAGAGAAACACCTTTCATCCAGCTTTACATACTCGATGCGGCATTAGGCATATAAAAGGTGTAACAAATCTGAGTGTACGTTTCAGGAAATCTTATTTTTTAATTCAAATGTCACAACACAGCTAAATTTTCAAAGCACTACAGGTCTTCAGTTAAACACACGGGGGAAACATTCTACTATGAATTCTTCTAAAATCAATTTAAATTTCACTTTTCAAAGCAATAATAATTTCATCACATGGTCAATGATGCAACGGAAGGAAATCAATCACCAGATTCTTACCGGCTCCTTCGCCTAAAAACAATGCTGACACCCATTCAACTAGATTATACAATATTTATTGTAAGTGATGTGCCACATCCATGATAAGAAATAACATTCTCCAATAACATTCGGTTGCATATTTCATATGTATTTGCTCTACTTTAGAGCAAATTCTGCACATTCTATACACGTATATAGTAGGTCCCCTCATTTGTAGAGTATATGTTCCAAGACCCCTAGTGGATGCCTGAAACTGCAGGTAATACCAAACCCTATATACACTATGTTTTTCTCTGTACATACATACCTATGTTAAAGCATAATTTCTAAATAAGGCACAGTAAGAGATTAACAACAGTAATAAAACAGAACAATTATAACAATGTACTATAAGAAAAGTTATGTGAATGTGTTCTTTCTCAAAATATCTTATTGTACTATACTCCCCCTTCTTTTTGTGATGTGAGATGATAAAATGCATATATGTTGAGATGAAATGAGGTGAATGACGTAGGCCCTATGACCTAATAACCTAATATTAAGCTACTACTGACATTCCGACCATACATCAGAAGGAAGGTTGTCTGCTTCCAGCCCCTGGCTGACCAGGGGGAACTGAACCCACAGGAAGTAAAACCACAGATAAAGAGGGGACTACTGTATATCCACAAAAGTTTTGATATAAAAATTATCCACATAAAGAAAAATTTGTGGGAATCACTTAAATTGTTCCCTCAAACTTGGCAAAATGTAATTTCAGTTAAATATTCAGATGCAAAATTATCAGAAAAGACTGATACTAAGAAGGTTTTCAGAATAAAAATTATGAAAATCTGAGGTTCAATTAAAAACACAGTGAGCTCTACAATACTTTTAACCTTTAAAAAAGTGACTGTGTCTATAATTATAGTACTACCACTTGAACTTGTAAAACACCTTTTAATTCTGAAAAGTGACAATATTTTTTACATGCTTTATTTCAATACAGTCCCAGCATGAGGCTCTTAACCTGCTGTTCTGCACAAACAGAATGAATACATAACATCTGACATGACCACTTCAATTCTACAAATAAAGGGGAGGGATACAGAAGAAGGAAAATACAACAAAGTTAACATTAATGAAAAGGGTATATAGCCCAAGGATGTATACCGAAAACTCCGTAAGAAACAAACAATACAAATAGCCCAAAAAATCATTTGGACTGTTACATGATTAAATAAGGATAGGAACTAAAACAACACCAAACACTGGGAATGTTACAGTAGAGAGCAGGGAACACAGAAATTGGATTGCTACTAAAGGTGGAAGCTAGGGCCTGACCCCCACTCAAACACGGAACAGACAGGGAACCACAAACAGGTCTAGGTGAAGTATGTGATGGCAACCCTGTGATTGAGGGAATTCACTTAAGTCTCATGTGCACTATGGAAATCTTGGGACTCAACATCCAACAGCTTCAAGTGTGGTCCTCCCCCAGGATATCCTTCATAGAAGAAGAGCTTTATGAAAAGATTAAACAATCCTTGATTCATTAACCTAAAGGTGACAATCTTGGGTTTTTCCTCTTAGAATCTTAAGCAACTCTAAATCTCCCAATGTTTATACTTTCCATTAAAGATAACTGCCCACCTCTTTGCACATCCGTGAAAGTCCTTTAACAAGAGATACTGAACCCCAACTCCAGGAAAACGCCTGTGTTAAAAACGCTATTCTGGCTATAGTGAACCAATCAAGAGCACTTATTAGCAGACCATTAATTTCTGATCTTGAAGGCAAAGAGTATGAAAAGAGGGGGCTGAGAATAAGGATGACACATTTTGCTTAAGACAAGCCAGCTTAGCCAAAAAAAAAAAAAAAAAAAAAAAAAAAAAGGCTTGAGACAAACAGAAGCTGTGGTTGACATAATTGCTTCTGTGATTTATCAGTTTTATTTTCATTGTTAATCCTCAACTTTATATAAAGAGCTTTATTCTCACTGGACATGAAGATGATATTCTCTTGAAGGTATATGTGGCCATTTCAGTATGCCATAGGGAAACCTCATTTACTGACCTGGAATGATTTGGGAAAGTATAAAACCACTAAATAGTGATGTAAAGCACAGAGATCATATAAGCTGACAAATATTTACCTGGAGGTATCAAACTGCAAATAATTCTTGAAACCAGATAGCGATAAAAGTCCCTTCTCCATTTGAATGGCCTGCCATTTTCTCAAACTTTAAAAGAGACAGCAGACTACGCTCCGACTGCTAAATCTTTTCCTTGTATTTCTATTTTTCAATTTTCTCAGGGATTCTGTAATTGGTTCTTCACACAAAAATCACACCAGGCTTGTTTCTCTCTCTTTTTTACCTTCAGCCAATTTTAAGGCACTGTTCTTAACCCTAAATACAGAAGCCCACGCTGGTTAACTGCCAGTGTCGCTTTGCAACTGCAGGTGACAGACGCAGCCAGAGAGCTCACAGATGTGAACTGGCTGGCTGCAGTCTGAGTCTTATTGCAATGAGCACACTGACAGAGCCCGCAGATGCACACCGCGGCTGAAGGAGTCTTAAAAACCGTCATTCTCAATTAAATTACTTTTAGGGCTCTTACGGTCTATCATTAAGCGCTTATCCCAATTCTGATCCTCGCTTAGCTCTGCCCACAATTCATTTTATCTTCCTCAGTTCCGGACCCTTCATCAAACCTAATTTGGGTAATAGTAGTAATAATAATAATAATAATAATAATAATAATAATAATAATAAAGCGGGGCTGTTGGCATCGCCGGCACCAGTAACCGGGGAAGATGCTATTTGGTAGCATTCCCGCCGCGGCAGAGGCCGCTGGAAGTTTTCTGGGAAGCAATGGACCCCTAGCATCTTTGCACGATTCTTCTTCTCCAGGGTGAGGGCTTCACAGAAACGGATGGGGAATCTCCCT